>NW_016804595.1:3339536-3351848 GCF_001698545.2 Rhinopithecus bieti | reverse complement strand
GTGCCTGTATGCTTACAGCGCAGTATTGGGGTGGGAGTTACCCGATTTTCCAGGTGTTGTGTGTCTCAGTTCCCCTGGCTAGGAAAACGGATCCCCTTCCCCCTTGCGCTTCCAGGTGAGGCGATGCCTCGCCCTGCTTCAGCTCTCGCTGGTCAGGCTGCAGCAGCTGACCAGCACCGATTGTCCGGCACTCCCTAGTGAGATGACCCCAGTACCTCAGTTGAAAATGCAGAAATCACCGGTCTTCTGTGTCGCTCGCGCTGGGAGTTGGAGACTGGAGCTGTTCCTATTCGGCCATCTTGCTCCGCCCCCTCTATTTTCTTTTTTTTCCCCATAAGTTATTGAGGTATAGGTGGTATTTGGTTACATGAGTAAGTTCTCTAGTGGTGATTTGTGAGGTTTTGGTGCACCCATTACCTGAGCACTATACACTGCACCATATTTGAAGTATTTTAGCCCTTGTTCCCCTCCCACTCTTCCCCCTAAGTCCCTGAAGTCCGTTGTATCATTCTTATGCCTTGGCATCCTCATAGCTTAACTCCCACATGTCAGTGAGAACATACAACGTTTGGTTTTCTATTCCTGAGTTACTTCACTTAGAATACTAGTCTCCATTCTCATCCAGTGCACTGCAAATGCTGTTAATTCATTCCTTTTTATGGATGTGTAGTATTTCATATATATATATATGGAATATATATATGGAATATAGATGGCATATATACATATATATGATATATATATCTCTCTCTCATAGTTTCTTTATCCACTCATTGATTGATGGGCAATTAGGTTAGTTCCACAATTTTGCAATTGTGAATTGTGCTGCTATAAACATGTGTGCAAGTATCTTTTTCAAATAATGACTTCTTTTCCTCTGGATAGATACCCAGTAGTGAGATTGCTGGATCAAATTGTAGTTCTACTTTTAATTCTTTAAGGAATCTCCACACTGTTTTCCATAGTGGCTGTACTAGTTTACATTCCCACCAGCAGTGTAGAAGTGTTCCCTGATCACTGTATCCACGCCAGAATCTACTCTGTTTTGATTTTTTTAATATAGCCATTCTTGCAGGAGTAAGGTGGTATTACTGCATTGTGGTTTTGATTTGCATTTCCCTGATCAGTAGTGATGTTGAACATTTTTTTCATATGTTTGTTGGCCATCCGTATATCTTCTTTTGAGAATTGTCTATTCATGTCCTTAGCCCACTTTTTGAAGGGATTGTTTTCTTCTTACTGATTTGTTTGAGTTTGTTGTAGATTCTGGATATTGGTCTTTTGTCAGATATACAGATTTTCTCCCACTCTGTGGGTTGTCTGTTTACTCTGCTGACTGTTCCTTTTGTCATGCAAAAGTTCTTTAGTTTAATTAGGTCTCAGCTATCTGTTTTTATTGCATTTGCTTTTGGGTTCCTGGTCATGAAATCCTTGCCTAAGCCAGTGGTTAGAAGGCTTTTTCCAATGTTATCTTCTAGAATTTTATAGTTTCAGGTCTTAGGTTTAAGTCTTTAATCCATCTTAAGTTGATTTTTGTATAAGGCGAGGAGAGATGAGGATCCAGTTTCATTCTCCTACTTGTGGCTAGCCAATTATCCCAGCACCATTTGTTGAAAAGGGTGTCCTTTCCCCACTTTATGTTTTTGTTTGCTTTGTTGAAGATCAATTGGCTGTAAGTATTTGGGTTTATTTCTGTGTGCTCTATTCTGTTCCATTGGTCTACGTGCCTATTTTTTACCAATACCACACTCTTTTGGTGACTATGGCCTTATGGTATAGTTTGAAATCAGGTAGTGTGATGCCTCCAGATTTGGTCTTTTTGCTTAGTCTTGCTTTGGCTATGTGGGCTCTTTTTTTGGTTCATATGAATTTTAGAATTGTTTTTTCTAATTATGTGAAGAATGATGGTGCTATTTTGATGGTGATTGTGTTGAATTTGTAGATTGCTTTTGGCAGTATGGTCATTTTCACAATATTGATTCTACTCATCCATGAGCATGGGATGTGTTTCCATATGTTTGTGTCGTCTATGATTTCTTTCAGCAGTGTTTTGTAGTTTTCCTTGTAGAGGTCTTTCGACTCCTTGGTTAGGTACATTACTAAGTCTTTTTTTTTTTTTCTTCTTTTTTTGCAACTATTGTGTAAAAGGGGTTGAGTTCTTGATTTGATTCTCTGCTTGGTCGCAGTTGGTGTATAGAAGAGCTACTGATTTGTGTACATTTATCTTGTATCTATAAATGTTGCTGAGGNAAATATAAATGTTGCTGAATTCTTTTATCAGTTCTAGGAGCTTTCTGGAGGAGTCCTTAGAGTTTTCAAGGTAAATGATCACATCGTCGGCAAACAGTGACAGTTTGACTTCCTCTTTACCGATTTGGATGGCCTTTATTTCTTTCTCTTGTCTGAAGAGGAGTGGTGAGAGTGGGCATCCTTGTCTTGTTCCAGTTCTCAGAGGGAATGTTTTCAACTTTTCCCCATTCAGTATTATGTTGGCTGTGGATTTGTCATAGATGGCTTTTATTACGTTAAGATATGTCCCTTGTATGCCGATTTTTCTGAGAGTTTTAATCATAAAGGGATGCTGGATTTTGTCAAATGCTTTTTCTGCATCTATTGAAATGATCTTATGATTTTTGTTTTTAATTCTGTTTATGTGTATCATATTTATTGACTTGCATATGTTAAACCATCCCTGCATCTCTGGTATGAAACCTACTTGATCATGGTGGATTATCTTTTTGATATGTTGTTGGATTTGGTTAGCTAGTATTTTTTTAAGGATTTTAGCATCTATATTCATCAAGGATATCAGTCTGTAGTTTTCTTTTTCGGTTACGTCTTTTCCTGGTTTTGGTATTAGGGTGATGCTGGCTTCATAGAATGCTATAGGGAGGGTAATTCTTTATCTTGCAGTATAGTGTCAAAAGGATTTGTACCAATTCTTCTTTGAATGTCTGGTAGAATTCTGCTGTGAATCTGTCTGGTCCTGGACATTTTGTTGTTGATAATTTTTAAGTTACCATTTCAATCTCACTGCTTGTTATTGGTCTGTTGAGGGTTTCAAATTCTGCCTGATTTAAGCTAAGAGGGTTGAATTTTTTTTTTTTTTTTGAGACGGAGTCTCGCCCCATCCTCTAGGCTGAGTGCAATGACGTGATCTCAGCTCACTGCAACCTCCACCTCCCAGGTTCAAGCGATTCTCCTGCCTCAGCCTCCCAAGTAGCTGGGACCACAGGCGTGTGCCACCACGCCCAGCTAATTTTTGTATTTTTAGTACACGAAGTTGTACTAAGTGTACACCAAGCTGTAATAAGGGTTTCACCAAGTTGCCCAGGATGGTCTCGATCTCTTGACCTCGTGATCCACCCACCTCGACCTCCCAAAGTGCTGGGATTACAGGCATGAGCCACCGCACTGGGCCAAAGGGTTGTATTTCTATTTTCTGACCCCAGAGGGTTGGTGTAAAGATCACATGAGCTCATATATGTAAAGTACTTGTGAGGTCCTCACTAAATGTTGGGTTTTTATCACCATTCCTTTGCTGCTAGAGTCCAAAGTCCTAGAGCTTTTTTTTCTTTTCCCTTGGGAATTCTCAGCAGAAGCTGAGAGGCTTAGAAGGTGTTTTTTTAAATCCCAAGGAGGAGAACTGTTGATTCCTAGAGCTGGGGGCAGGAAGACTATAAGCAGAGGAGCTGTAATAAGATCACTCAAAGGAAACTTTATCGTTCCATTTAAAGCAGAG
Organism: Rhinopithecus bieti; assembly: GCF_001698545.2. NCBI lineage: Eukaryota > Metazoa > Chordata > Mammalia > Primates > Cercopithecidae > Rhinopithecus > Rhinopithecus bieti. Next base: position 3,348,106 of record NW_016804595.1, on the reverse strand, counting down.
GGTGTCTCTCTCTTTACCTCTCATATATTCATTACAGGCATTTGAGTTTTAAAAGTAATACATCCTATGTCTTCATAGTAATAGTTTAAGCAATCCCAAGTGTCTAAAATCTCAATAACATTGTTTCTTTCCCCCCTTCAATCACACACCAGTTCTAAATTCCAGATGTAACTAAAGGTAACAGGTGTCTCCTGCTTTTCTAGTAGTCATAAACACATTTACAGACTTGTAGTGGTGGCTATCTTTTGTTCTGTTTTATGAAGAAAATAGAGGAAAATGAGCTCACCATGGTGGCTCATGCCTGTAATCCCAGCTCTTCAGGAGGCTGAGGCAGGAGGATTACTTAAAGCCAGGTGTTTAAGACCAGCCTGGGCAACATAGCAAGATCCTGCCTCTACAAAAAACTTAAAAATTGGCTGGACATGGTGGTACATCATGCCTGTAGTCCTAGCTACTCAGAAAGCTGAGGCAGGAGGATCACTTGAGCCCAGGAGATCAAGGCTACAGCGAACACTGCATTCCACTCCAGACTAGATGACAGAACAAGACCCTATCTCCACCAGAAAAAAAAAAAAAAAAAAAAATTAAAGCAAATTTACTCAGGGGTTCCACAGGACCTCAAATGATATCTAAAGTCTTTAAGAAGTGTGCTTTATAGGTAGAATATCTATAGCTTTATCGGTTGTCCAAAGGATCTAGCAGCCAGCCCACCCCTCCATCAAATTAAGCACCAGCCATTTTAAACTTCCTAAAAATCCCAAACATGGAGATTAGACCAGATTCTCTGAACTCCCTCTACTATTGCCATTTCACAGAATTTGTTCAAATGAAAGAAAAGCTCTTTTTTCCCTGATATGCCACTTACTAAATTTCTCTTGTTAACTGATCCTTAAGCATACCTATACTTAAGGTATGAGGTCCTGCAAGATCATGAAGGGAAATCTGTATGCTTAACTGCAATAGCGAAACCTTTTCCATTAGTTTATTAAACTGTAATTATTCAGAATTCAATAATACTTGTATGTGCTGCAAAATCATTTTATCAATCAGGAAATTGTATTAACCCCAAATACATTTTTTATCATGCAATGAGAGGACACAAACATATTGCAAGCCCAGATATCAACAAAGTTTGAATGTTTTTCCTTTTAGGATTACCTACAGATAATCCAAGGGTGACAGCATATGAAAAGCAAATCTAGTTATATGTCTGTATGAATTAACTAAATAAGTACATGCGCAAAACCCTGTATTAAAATCTACACGAGTGATAAAATCTACTCGTGTTGCAGTTTAGAACCAGATGTGATGAAATTTTATTTTCCTCAGCAACAGCTCTTCAGTTAGGGAGACGCTCACACATCTGCTGGGTCATCCCTAGAGGATGCAGTTGTTTTTAGATCTAAAGCCAAATGCATTCAAGTTAGCCAGGACCTTTTCCATTTGGAAGTGAGAAATGAGGATTTTTCTCAGACAGTTAGCTGATGGGGCTCTACTAGCATGTTGAGACAATTAATGCAAAATTTACACTGATATAAAATGTAAGTACCTCTCATTTATTTTTGGATGATCCCATCTAAAATTGACCAGATTAATTTTTTTATGGGAAAGAACACTTTCACAGAGAATAATAATGAATGGGAAGACTCAGAGACTCCAATTCCTATTTTTTCTTAATTATATTTTATAATTGAAAATAACTTTAGACTTACAGATAAGTTGCAAAAAAAAAAGTACATAGTTCCCATATATCATTTACCCAGCTTCTGCTAATGTTAGCATATTATATACTTTAGAGCCATCTTCAGAGGCAGGAAATTGACATTAATTAAATCATATTTCATAATTTTTCTAAAAGCAAACAATACCATTTCACTTTTAACCTATGTTTGAGAGAAAACTGGCATTTTTGTCTTTACATTATATTATGTATATATATGTATATTATGTATATTTATACATTTACATTTACATTTATATTATGCACACACATAAAGCCATCTTCTAAAAATTCCTTTATTCCACAAGACTTTAAAACTGTGGTTAGAAGCCCAGGTGTGGTGGCTTACGCCTGTAATCCCAGCACTTTGGGAGGCGGAGGCGGGAGATCACCTGAGGCCAGGAGTTTGAAACCAGGCTGGCCAACATGGTGAAACTAAATTCTCCAGGCATGGTGGTGCACACCTGTAATCCCAGCTACTCAGGAGGCTGAGGCAGGAGGTTTGTTTGAACCCAGGAGTCAGAGGTTGCGGTAAGCCGAGATCACACCACTGCACTCCAGCCTGGGCAACTGAGCGTCTCAAAAAAAAATTAAAAAGTAAAATAAATAAAACTGCGGTTAGAGTATCATTCAGCTAAACTGTCTCACAGGATTTTTTTCTCATTTTGGATAAGAATTCTGAAGATCTGAGCAGCAATTCCTACAAGCAGCTGCTTGGAAGGCCTGCATGCATTTGACTTATTGGGGAGGAAAAAACCTTGTGACCGTGTCATCTTGTGTTTATGTTGCTGATTTAAGTAGTGAGACAGCACTTTGAAAACTGCACCATGTGTAACTGGTTCTTTATCACCAAATCCAAGGCCATGGGGAGTATAACCTCAGTAGCAGGAGCCAAGATAAACTGCCTTTTGTTCAAGAGTCTGACATTTTAAACCGAATCCTCATATTAGCTGTGCTTGGGCAAGAAGTGGGTCTTGGGTCTTAGGGTCATCCCACTGACCAGCCTAGTTGAATAGAGGCCATGAGTTTCAGAATGGGCTCTCAGCAGTTGCAAACATCTGCAACAGTCTGGTTCAGATGAACGAGCCCCCTGGGTTCACAGCTGCTTGTGTCCACCAAGGCCTTGTGGCTTTAGACAGATGTTTCTGCTCTGAACACTGAGAGATGAATGTGCAGCTTCCCTGCCTGCTGCCAGGAATCATGGCTATTCACAGTCATGGTCCAAAGTTCTCTGAAGCCATTTAATTGTATATGTAGAAGTTGGCATTTATTGGCAAGAGTGGGCAAACATCTTCTGCTTTGAAAAGCAAGGGTTTCCCTAGGGAAGCAGCCGTCAGAGAGATCACATGTATTCCTCCATTAGAACCCACTCCAGATTTATTGAACTAGGCATGGTATGGAGATGTTCCAAGTTATTTGTTGCTCCTAAGCTAAATGAAAGCTTAAGTCCAGCCAACACATATGTCAGTTTTTAAAATACTTCTCAGATTCCAGCACTCGCCTTCTGTTCATTGAGATACCTCAAAGAAAGCTGTTTGGAAGCCTATTTTTAAATAGCCTCAGGAACCAGCTACGGCTTGGATTTATTAGAGGTCTCCTTTCTTCCCTACACCAAATCTGCTTCTCCTGCAGGGTCTCTGGCTCACAGTTCTGCTATTTACCCAGTTGCTCAGAAACTTAGAAAAATCCTTAATACTTTCCTCTGTCCCACCCCTACTTGCAACCCATCCTTCAAATCCTATTGCTTTTACTTTCTATTGCATGTTGGATTTTATTTCTCTTTACTGTCATTTCTGTAATCATGTCTCAATTGGAATACTGGAGCACCCTCCAATTTTTAGATTCCTAACTTCACTCTTGCCCCTCTCCATTCCAGTCCCTTCAAAATAACCGAGAGTAAGTTTTAAAAACAAATCTAGCCACTACATGTAACTGGTTTATCAGTGGGCATAACTTGTGCAGGAACCAAAATGCAACTTTATTCTTTGTCTCCTACTATCCCTTTAAAGAACCTATTCAGTGCAGTGGTCCTCCCTTTATTCTTTGATAAAAGTCCTGCCAGTGTGGCTTTTCTAGTCACTCTCAGTTAATAGTCTATGTCACTTTAAGCCCCACAAAAAAAAAGTCCCATTTCAGTAATGAGAATGAGTTCAATCCAAAATAATAACCTTCCAAAAATAAGACTCCTCCCTGTCCCTTTGCTCCCCACCTCTCTGCTGTGCTAAGATCTACAATTGGGCTATTTGCCTCAGGGGAATGGAGCCATGGAGATATGGCAGAATTCCTCTTCAGTTCCTCAATTTCCTTCTTCTCCTACTGCTGACTGCTATTTTGGGCCCTGCCTGGGTCAAAGCATGGGGTGGGAGCAGGAGATAGAAGATAGGAATGTTAATGTTATTACTAGGTTGGGCAGATTTGCCCTCTCTGGTCCTGTAGATGGCTAAAGCAAATTCTTTAAAGGGAGCCTTTCATTGGAGAATCCATCTAAATGAATGGTCCAGCTTGGTCCCTTAGTGTGGTCCTTGTTCCTATCAACTGTAGCTTTGGAGGGGTGACGTCTCACAGGTAGAGCTGCCATGCGATATATACACCAATGGAAATGTGAGTAGACCATCAGAATGTAACTCAGAAATAGATAGCAATTTAGGCTGTTGACTTAGTGACCAGCTATAATAAGCTAACTCACCAGGGTCACTTTCTGTTCAAAGCAGTCTAGAGTCGCCTTCATTTTCATCTTGAGATGATGCTGCATAAACCCCCAGCACTGTCATCTTTCTCTTCCTAGCTAGAAATAAGAATGTTTGCTTTATTTTTTATGTATGGCTGTAAATTCAGAAGACTTGCTTTGGGAAAAGTGGAACCCAGTGTTCTAATTTAGAAACAAGAAAAGAGAGAGGGAGGGAAAGAGGGAGGAAGGAAAACCAAACAAAAGACTAATAACTATAGAAGCAAAAAGAGAATTGACTCCTAGTGCTGAGCATTTCCTCATAGCACTGAAATATAGATAAAGAGTATATTGTATGAATGGGTTGAGTGATAACCATCCTTTTGAATCTAGAAAGGTGGGGGCTTCACCACAAACAACCCCACCCCACCCTTTATTAGAAGTCTACCAGGAATCTTTAAGATATTGCTCTGGAGAAGAATCTCCAGGAAAGGAAAGCACCTGGTTAAGCAGCTGTTCCTGCTCTAGTTCTAGTTACCCCTGGATCGGGGTAGGTATGCTCCCTCTCCTTGATTTTATCTTATTTTTACTTTTGTTTTTTTCGTTTTAAGGATAGATTTCTAGAGAAGCCTGAGAGTTTGTTGTTGTTGTTGTTGTTGTTGTTGTTTTTATCACCTATGCCCCCATATTCTCCTTCCACACATTATGTGAATTGTTTCTCTTTGTTAATGAAATGGTCCTAAATAAATGGTTCATGGTTAATTAACAAGCATCTTCTTTTTTTTAATCTTAATTAATATACTATCTTTTTGAGCAGTTTTAGGTTTACAGAAAATGGAGCAGATAGTGCAGGGTTCTCACATGCCCCTTCCTCTCACAATTTCCCCTATTATTAGAACCTTGCATTAGTGCAGCACATTTGTTATAATTGGTGAACCAAAATTGATTTGTTATTATTAGCTAAAGTCCATAGTTTACATTAGGGTTGACTCTGTGTTGTGTATAGTTCTGTGGGTTTTGGCAAATGCACATTGTCATATATCCCCCAAAACAGTATCATTCAGAATTATTTCACTGCCCTAAAAATCCCCTCTGCTCCACCTGTTCATCTCTCCCATTTTTATGTTTATTTATTTGCTTGTTTCTTTCCTTGGCATTCCTCGTATGTGAGCAAGACTTCTTCTGTTGGTTCATTTAGTAGACCTGGTAGTGCCTCAAATTTTCGGAAGACTTTGCCTAATTCTGAGGAGACTAGTTAGGAAATAGTGTTTCATTTTACACCACATTTTGTTTATCCATTTATCTATTGATGGACATTTGGGTTGTTTCTACCTTTTGGCTATTGTGAGTAATGCTATTAGATGATCAGTGAGATACAAGTATCTATTTGAGTCCCTGCTTTTCAATTCCTTTGGGTGTATACCTAGATGTGGAATTGCTGGAGCATATAATAATTCTGTGTTTAACTTTTTGAGGAACTGCCATACTGTTTTCCACAGTGGCTGCACCATTATACACTTCTACCAGCAGTATATGAGGGTTGTGACTTTTCACATCTTTGCCAATACTTGTTATTTTTTTATCTTCTTGATAGTAACTATTCTAATGGTATGAAATGGTATTTCATCATGGTTATGATCAAACATTTTAAAGAAAATCTTTCTGTGTGGTTGTGATCATCTCTGAATTAAATAGTGACATGATTAAGAACTCTAGCTCTGGGGCCAAGCAGCTCTGGGTTTAAACACCAGAAGGAAGTCAGCTCTACAAGGGAAGGAATTTTAGGCTGTTGTGTGCACTAACATATATCCCTGATCCATAGAACAATAACTGGTACATAGTAAGACATTAATAATATCTGTTGAATTGATGGATTCCAGTCCATCACTTTCTAGCTGTGTGACTTAAGTTCTAATTTTCTTAACCATGATATAGGAATAAAGACAGTGCCAGCTGCCAATGTTGTGTGAGGATTATATGCTGTACTACCCACAGGGTACTTGTATACTGGTTGGCACATAGTGAGCACTCTGTTAATGGTAGTTGGTATATATGTTATGACTAAGCAGGAGGCTTTTTATATAGGCTAATACTGAACCTTGATCTGCAGGAGGGGGGTGAGTTCCTCAAGGCAGGCAGGGTGCCATGGGTTCAGGGATCTGGGGCAGCTTTCATGCTAAGCCAGAGCTTTGTAGCAGGAAGGAAGGGGAAATGCTGCAAAATCCATTAAGCTCAGAGCTCCCCAGAGCAAGTGTATTCCCTGGCAATAATGCTGGGGTGGGGCAGAGGCAGGGAGAGGAGAACCAGGAGATATGTTCTCCATCAGCCCAACCACCAGGACCTTAAGCTGAACAGGCACAGTGAGGTTACAGCATGAGGGCCACTCAGTGAGGATTAATGACCAGTGATTGATGGTAGGTCTTGTAGCTACAGCTACTACATTCTTTCAAGTTGCAAAATAATACATGGGAAAATGTAGCTTCATGTAACCAAATGTTAATGGAATGCTAATGTCCCAGGTCCAAGAGGAAACCAACTGAAGGAAGTCAAAGCTATGGATTTCCCCCGTTGCTCACATGTTGGTAGAAAATACATCCCCCATCTCAGTGCAGAAATATAGATTCATGGGAACTCAAGACAGGCTGAAGATTGAATCCTTGTTTGGTATGTAATGAATCTAATGAGTGGATGCTAGATAGTGTCAAGCAGATTTTTCTGAGGAAGCAGGAATTTTTACTTTCACTCCCAATTTCCCTGTTTCATCAACTCCACAGAGCTTGCTGAGTCGTTTCAGAAGTGGTACATGCATTCTTCCAGTAGCTGAGTCATCTCTATTGTATTTAAACCATGCAGCTTTCATGGGGTAAAAAGTCAACAGATTTTATTCTGCTCATCACATTATTTCGGAGGCACATGGTTTGTTGTGAGCCTTCTGTGTCAGCCTCGGCCAGAGATTAGGAGGAGGCCCTGGGGCATCAGTGAGCCATTGGTGTCCCAAGCATCGGGCTCAGTGGCTAGAAACAGTCTCTGGAGATGGAAAGGCCTGTGAGGATTCGGTGGAGATACCAGGTAGTACCAGGTCTCAGGTCCCCAGTATCAGAGGTGTGATGGATTATCAAAGAATGCAGAGCCTAAGTTTTAGGATCAGAGACAAAAATGGGAAAAAAGCTGAAGGAAAGAAATTGAGAGGAAGCAATATTAGGACCAAATAGACTTCCCAAGGATTCTACTGTCTTGCCAGAGACAACCCCAGAAAGCCCCTCTCCACCTTACCGGTGCCCAGATAGCCTCTCCTTCATGAGCCTGGGAGTTTCTGATTTCATGTTCTGCAGGTGAGAGAAGAATGACCAGTTTCCTTGGAGCAGAAGGAAGTCTGCATGGGTGGGGAAGCTGGCCTGGTGGAAGCCCAGGACTTCCTTTCCTACCTTATCACCACTGCTTCTCTAAGAAGAGAGGAGGGAAAGGCAGTACTCTGGGCCCTCCTGCCCACCATAAACTCAATCTCTCCATGCCCCAGGGGCTGATGCTCTGGCCTGAATCCATGCAGACTACTGGAATTCCATCAAGCAGTGAGTGTGAAAGATTTTCTCCACACTTCTGAGTGACTTGCTTCCTCTCCCTTTGATGGAAGACTCAAACCCTCTTTATAATTAAACAAAACCCATAATTATAGTTCTGCGGTAACACTTCTGTAAACAGTAGCTTGAGATGAAAAGAACAGCCCCAGAATCACAAGAAATGGCAGCATCCACAGCCACGTCTGGGAATGGTTCCCTAATGTTGTGCTCTAAACATTTTTTCTAAACTCAGATGGTAAATGCAGGATGCTTCAGTCTTTCCTAGACCTCTTAGGTTACACAGAGTGGGGCTGAAATCTTACTCAAGAAATCTTTGGGCCAGACACAGTGGCTCCTGCCTGTAATCCCAGCACTTTGGAAGCTGAGGCAGGTGAATCATGAAGTCAGGAGTTCAAGACCAACCTGGCCAACATGGTGAAACCCCGTCTCTAATAAAATACAAAATTAGCCAGGTGTGGTAGTGGGTGCCTGTAATTCCAGCTACTCGGGAGGCTGAGGCAGGAGAATTGCTTGAATCTGAAAGGCGGAGGTTGCAGTGAGCCGAGATCGTGCCATTGTACTCTAGCCTGCACAACAAGAGCAAAACTCCATCTCAAAAAAAAAAAAA
>NW_016804595.1:3281743-3339422 GCF_001698545.2 Rhinopithecus bieti | reverse complement strand
GGAAGCTGAGGCAGGTGAATCATGAAGTCAGGAGTTCAAGACCAACCTGGCCAACATGGTGAAACCCCGTCTCTAATAAAAATACAAAAATTAGCCAGGTGTGGTAGTGGGTGCCTGTAATTCCAGCTACTCGGGAGGCTGAGGCAGGAGAATTGCTTGAATCTGAAAGGCGGAGGTTGCAGTGAGCCGAGATCGTGCCATTGTACTCTAGCCTGCACAACAAGAGCAAAACTCCATCTCAAAAAAAAAAAAAAAAAAAAAAATTGCCCAGACCAATGTCCTTGAGCATTTCCCCAATGTTTTCTTCAAGTAGTTTTATAGTTTCAGGTCTTCGATTAAGTCTTTAATCTATTTTGATTTGATTTTTGTATGTGATGAGAGAAAGAGAGAGATCTAGTTTCATTCTTTTGCATATGGATATCTAGTCTTCCCAGCACTATTTACTAAGAAGACTGTCCTTCCCAGTGCATGTTCTTGGCACCTTTGTTGAAAATGAGTTGACTGTAAATGCATAAATTTACTTTTGGGTTATCTATTCTGTTACATTGGTCTACGTGTCTGTTTTTATGCCAATACCATGCTGTTTTAATTACTATAGCTTTGTAGCATAATTTGAGGTCAGCATTTGAAAATGAGTTGACCGTAAATGCATAAATTTACTTTTGGGTTATCTATTCTGTTACATTGGTTTATGTGTCTGTTTTTATGCCAATACCATGCTGTTTTAATTACTGTGGCTTTGTAGCATAATTTGAGGTCAGCATAATGTGATGCCTCTGGCTTTGTTCTTTTTGCCCAGGATTGCTTGGCTATTCCAGGTTTTGTGGTTCCATATACATTTAAGGATTTTTTTTCTTTTTCTGTGAAGAAGATTTTGGTATTATGACAGGGATTGCATGGCAGCTATTGTAAATGGGATTACTTTCTTGGTTTCTTTTTCAGATTGTTCACTGTTGGCATACAGAAATGATACTGATTTTTGTATGTTGATTTTGTATTCTGCAACCTTACTGAATTTCTTCATCAGTTCTAATAGTTTTTTGGTGGAGTCTTTAGGTTTTCTAAATGTAAGAGCATATCATCTGCAAACAAGGCTAATTTGACTTCATTTTTTTTCTGATTTGGATGCTCTTTATTTCTTTCTCTTGTCTAATTGTTCTGGCTAGGACTTCTAGTACTCTGTTGAGTAAAAGTGATGAAAGTAGGCATTCTTGTCTTGTTCCAAATCTTAGAGGAAAAGCTTTTAGTTTTTCCCAGTTCAGTATGATTCTAGCTGTGGGTATGTTACATATGACTTTTATCATGTTGAGGTATGTTCCTTCTATACTCAGTTTTTTGAGAGTTTTTATCATGAATCAATGTTGAATTTCATTGAATGCTTTTTTGGCATCAGTTGAAATGATCATTTGGTTTTTGTCCTTCATTCTGTAGGTATGGTGTATCACATGTATTGATTTGCTTATGTTGAATTATCCTTGCCTTGTTGAACTCAGTTTGCTAATATTTTGTTGAGAATTTTTGCATCTGTGTTCATCAAAGATACTGGCCTATAGTTTCCTTTTTTTGTTGTGTCTTTGTCTGGTTTTAGTATTAGGGTAAGACCTCAAAAATACAGGCAACTAAAGCAAAAATGGAAAAATGGGATCAGATCAAGCTAAAAAACTTCTGCACGACAAAGGAAGGAACTAAGAAAATGAAGAGACAACCCACAGAATGGAAGAAAACATTTGCACACTACCTAAGAAGGGATTGATAACCAAAATATATAAGGAGCTCAAACAACTCAATTTTTAAAACCTAAATAATCCCATTAAAAAATGGACAGGCTGGATATGGTGGCTCATGCCTGTAATCCCAGCACTTTGGCAGGCCAAAGCAGGCAGATCACAAGGTCAGGAGTTCAAGACCAGACTAGCCAATATGGTGAAACCCTGTCTCTACTAAAAATACAAAAACTAACTGGGCATGGTGGCATGTGCCTGTAATCCGAGCTACTCAGGAGGTTGAGGCAGGAGAATTGCTTGAACCCTGGAGGCAGAGAGTTTGCAGTGAGCTAAGATCACACCACTGCACTCCAGCCTGGGCGACAGAGCAAGACTCTGTCTCAAAAAAAAAATAAAAAATAAAGGCAAATATCTGAATAGATATTTCTCAAAAGAAGATGTACAAATGGCTAACAGTTACATGAAAAGATGTTCAACATCATAAATCAGCAGAGGAATGCAAACTAGAGCTACAATGAGATATCCTGTCACCCCAGTTAAAATGGCTTTTATCCAAAAGACAGGCAATAATGAATGCTGGTGAGGATGTGGAGAACAGGGAACCCTCATACAGTGTTGGTGGGAATATAAATTAATACAGCCACAACAGAGAACAGCACAGAAGTTCCTCAAAGAACTAAAACTACCACATGATTCAGCAATCCCATTGCCAAGTATATGTCCAAAAGAAAGGAAATGAGTATTTGCACTCCCATCTTTATTGAACCACTATTCACAATAGCCAAGATATGGAGTCAACCTAAGATGAGTTTTGAAGAAAATGTGGTTTAATTGGCCGGGCACAGTGGCTCATGCCTGTAAATCCAGCACTTTGGGAGGCCAAGGTGGGTGGATCACCTGAGGTCAGGAGTTCAAGACCAATCTGGCCAACATGGCAAAACCCCATCTCTACTAAAAGCACAAAAATTAGTCAGGCATGGTGGTGCGTGCCTGTAATCCCAGCTACTCGGGAGGCTGAGGCAGGAGAATCGCCTGAACCTGGGAGGCAGAGGTTGCAATGAGCTGAGATCGCATCATTGCACTCCAGCCTGGGTGACAGAGCAAGACTCTGTCTCAAAAAAAAAAAAAAAAAAGGAAGAAAGAAAGTGTGGTTTATATGCACAATTGAATATTATTCAGCCATAAAAAAGAATGAAATCCTGTCATTTACAACAGCGTAGATGGAGGAAATTGTGTTAAGTGAAATAAGCCAAACACAGAAAGATAAATAGCACATGTTCTTGTTAATATGTGGGAGCCAAAAAAAAAAAAAAAGGTAGTCATGGAGACAGGGAGTAGAATGATGGTTACCCAGATGGAGGAAAGTATAATAGGGAGGGGGAGATAAAGAGAGGAGGGTTAATGGGTACAAAAATACAGTTAGAAATGAGGAATAAGTTCTAGTGTTAGCACAATAGAGCGACTATAGTTAACAGTAATTTAGCATGTATTTCAAAATAACTAAAAGAGTAGAATTGGAATATTCTTAACACAAAAGAAGTGATATATTCTTGAGTTGCTGGATACCCCTATTACTCTTATGTGATCATTACACATTGTATGCTTATAGCGGAATATCACATGTACCTCATAAATGTGTACAACTCTTAAGTATCCATAATTAAAAATTTAATAAAGAGGCTGGCCATAGTGGCTCACGCCTGTAATCCCAGCACTTTGGGAGGCCGAGGCAGGCGGATCACAAGTTCAGGATTTCAAGACCAGCCTGGCCAGCATGGTGAAACCCTGTCTCCACTAAACATACAAAAATTAACTGGGTGTGGTGGTGTGCACCTGTAATCCCAGCTGTTCAGGAGGCTGAAGCAGGAGAATCACTTGAACCTGGGAGGTGGAGGTTGCAGTGAGCTGAGATCGCACCATTGCTCTCTAGCCTGGGCAACAGGGTGAGACTCTGTCTCTTAAAAAAACAAAAATTAATAAGGAGCCAGCCAAGTATTAAGCAGTGTAGGAGATAGAGGTAATTTTAGTGTGTTTGTCTTTGGGACCTCAACAATTTTTTCCTTTTCCCTTCTCCCTGTAAGTGCATATTTGTGGTTCCTGAAGCTTAAATAATTTAAAGTAACTGACTTTCTCCTAAACGTAACTATGTTCTACCTTTCATACTTTGTTTCTCCTTATTTTTTGTCAAAAACCAGAGAACAGTCTCCTCCCCTAAATGTGACTTCATTGTAAAATCCAGAGATATAAACTGGCCATTACTTGAAATGTTAAAGACATATGTATGGCTGGGTTAAGTTTTACTTTTTTCACTTTAGTTCTTTTTTCTGTCTTCTTGATCAATCCAGCCCAGGATATTTCCTGCTTTCCTAGCGGTCATCAGAGCCAGATACCAATCTTTTTTTTTTTTTTTTTTTTGTCCATGACTAGTCTCCTTTTTAACCTGCTTCCCTGTTGGGAAGGTTGAATGTTTGGTGAGAGATGCCTGGAGTCAACTAAGCAGGCTCTTAGGACAAAAACAGTGTTAAGGAGCATGAGCCATATACAGTACCATGGGAGAGTCTCCAACAGCCAAAGGCTCATCGCACAATTGCAAGCTGTTGGCTGTCTCTGAGCAGACAAAAGCCAGCAGACTTCTGGAAGCTACACACTACAACCCTAAATTTTCCTGGCTTGGCAGGCTGCAGTTCAGCACTTTACCTCTCTCATTTTCCTGGGAGGCCCACGGGGCCAAGTGAATGCTGATAGTGTCCACACAACACCAAACAGCCTGCTGGAAACATAAAAATGCAGGCAGTCCCCATTTGGTGTTTTGTGATACTAATTACCAAAAACCAGTTTCATAGCAATTTTTGTTAACTTAGTGGTCTTATTAGACTTTCTGTATATGGACTTGAAATTTATTCATTCATTTACTTGCTCACTTATGCTTTCCTTTAATAGACATTTATTGTGTTCCTATAGTACACCAGGCAATGAGATAAAGTACTGTATTGTCTATAATTGTCCCCAGATGTAGGCAGTACAGAAAAGGTATCTTTGGCATCATCATTATCAACATTAATTCATTCAAAAAATTCAGATAGAACACCTTCTATCTGTGAAGTGCTGTGCCAGGCATTGTGTGGGAATCAAGATAGATCGAGTCCATGCTCTCACGGAGCTCACATTTTAATGATAAAAACATACAAATACACAACTATAATACAGGTCCTCTGATGGGGGAGCATATAACATTATGACCTACCTAAATTTTAACTTCATGTGGTTCAACCAAATGTTTACTGTTTATTGACTGTTCCCCATATGCCAGACACAGGAATGTGTGCTTTATAAGTGTTATACAGTTAACATTCCCAAGAACTCTACAAAGTTGGCTTTATTATTTCCATTTTATAGATGAAGAAACTGACACAGAGAAGTTAGGTGTATTTCCCTTGGTCACAAGTCCTAAGTGGCAGAACTCAGTTTATTTGACTCTAGGTTCTATGCTGTATTCGCTACAGGACAGAAATATCTGCACATTATGTGCCAGGCTGTTGGAAGAGACCAGAAAAAACTAGTAGAGCATAATACCCACCTAGTATGTGCAGTAATGGATGAAATTAAATTTAGCTCCCAAAATTATTGTGGTCGCTCATGTTTCAAAATCTACTTTCAGATAGGAGACAGATCGCTATGTTTGCCATAAGTTTCTAACCTTTGCTTACCTGTATGTTTTTCTTTTGCTTTCCTTGCTTTGAAGTTATTTAATGATTTTATTTCCTCACTACTTTATTAAGAAGATTTAACTTTTGATTTCTAGATGTGCTCCATCAGGTACCTTGGATGTTAGCAGATCAGAAGACTGCCAGAGCCACCAGGGATGAAGGGTGAAGCAGAAAAGTACTTGTAGGGCAAGTTTTTTAAGGGGGAGTATACCTGTGGAGTTGTCAGTACTGCCTTTGACCTTTTTCAGATCACCTGTCTTTGCTCACAGACCCAGATGAGGGTGCCTTTGTCCGTATGATTCCACCTGTCGTTGACACAGGTCCCACCTCCGTGGACCAGGGTGCACACTGACTTGAGACAGTCGTGTGACTTGTATGTCACCCAAAAGGAGCCCTGGGCCACCTACAGCCCCTCTTTCAGGACTTTTGCACTAAGATCCGGAGGGAAGTCCTTAGTCAGTCATGAGCTATTGAATTGAAAAGTCACAGGGTCCAGGCTGAGGCTCCAGCTGGGGCTCACCTGTGTGTCAAATGAGGAGGGAGTGAAGTCTCACAGAATGTGGAACAGAAGAGAATGGCTCCAGGGACTGGAGTGAGGCAGAGAAGGGAGACTGCATGGCCCCTGAGGAAAAGGAGCACCCAGCCCCTGCTCTTCAGTTCCCTGGTCCAGTTCCATTGCTGGGCTTCACCTTCTGCTCTTGGGTGCTATGTTCTATCACAGTAAAACCCCTATTGCCTTCCATAGTTTGAACTGGTTTCTGCTCCTTGTCATGGACAGATCAAAATACAAGTTCTCAAGCAGATAAAATGATTCGTGTCACAACTAAATGGAAATGAGGAACCTTGTGATGTCCTACTTATGGGTCTCAGATACTTTCACCGTCTCCGCAGAAGCCTAAGCTAGATATTTAATATTCTCTCCTTAAAGCAATGCTAAAAGACTAGAAAGCATCTAAGAAAAACTGCCCCCTTTGAGTGATTGTCTTAAACATTTAATGTAACACTAGGAGAACTATCACAACAGTGGCCAGTGGCCATCCCTTTCATGTATGTTAATGGACCTTCTCTAAGTAAGACTTTATGCTAGATATTAGGTAGATAAAAGTGAGTGATGTCACACCTGTTCTTGAAGTGTTCACAGTCTAGACAAATAAATCACCATATAATGTAGTAACTACTAGAGTAGAAATATACAAATGTTCCTCTGAGAAGGGAATGATTCATTTCAATTTCACCTCAGGACATTAGGGGAGGCTTCACCTAGGAGGTGATTTTTGAGCTGAGTCTTGAAAGGTAACTGTGTGCCTGGCATTTTGGGAAGGAAGGAGGAAAGCAGGCACTCCAGGCAAAGGGAACAGGATGTGCACAGCTAGGCAGGCATAAAACAGCCTATTGAGCTTATGGAACTGAGAGGTCACTGCGATGGGGAAAAGTGAGTGCAGTGGGTGAATGGCAGGGACAAGGGTAGGTTGAGGCCAGGTTTTGGAGAGCGTATCTACAATTAACAATACAATACAATCAATAATTATTGTAAGTATTATTATTCTCTGTCACAGACAAAGTAAGTCATTTATATCTATTATTCTCATTTAATTGTCAAGGAACTGTGTTGTGGACAATGTCCAAACAATATAAAGGCTTTAAAAACACTTTTTGGGAATGAGGATTCTATGAGCAGTTTGCAGGAGAGACTGATGTAAGGGGCAGTGAAGAGCAGAGAGGACAGGCAGGAGGCAGCTGTAATTTACAGGGGGAGAAATAAGTACCTGATTTAAGGCAGGGGCTATGGGATGGAAAGGAGCAGTTGGGCCTGAGATTACACTTCTGAGGGATTCTCATTTAGATATGTGGAGAGAATGAAAAAGAACTTTGAGCTGGGTTTGAAGGTCTTCCTCCAGGAGTGGAGTCAGTAGTGATAGCACTCACAGAGCTATGTGGACAGGAATAGGTGTGTGTGGGAAGATATTTTTTCATTTGGGGACATATTAAATTTGAGATGCTAATACGTGTTCAAGATAGAGAAGATCTCTTGGCAGTCAGAGAAAGGAGTCTGAGGCTTGGAAAAGAGGTTAAGATTGAATATACAAATTTGGGAGTTTATATCACTCTGTCCTTCAGATTAGCGGTTGGGTTCAGAGACGTGCACAAGATAGTTTTCAAGATTTGTATTAATGGAAGGGTCTCCAGACCCCATCAGTGAAGGTCCACGTGGGTATCTGAAATACTCTAAAATAGTCGTTCAGCAACTTGCCTCTCAGCCAAGTCCCTGGAGCTCTAACCTTCTCCCTAGTGCTTTCTGTTCCCTAACAGGGCAACCAGGTGGGGATGAGCTGAGTATAGGATGCTCACTGGCCCCAAAACCATAATGGTCTGAAATTTGGCTTTTGCATTTCCACCTATCCTTGTGTAGTTCATGGTCTCCTCTCTTGTACTGCCCAGTGTAGCATAGGTATGCCATCTCTTTTATTTATAGCCTATTTGCAGTTTCAGATGAAGCATGCCTTCCTCCTATGATTAATTCAGAGCCCCACTGGGAAGTGGGATAAGGCACCTGCCTCTTTTGCTGGAGGGTATTTTGAGAACTCTATAAATTTGCATCTTGAGTTTATGAAAGAGCGAGATAGGGAAGAATGGAATGTCATTCATGCATGATAATAGTAGATCTCATGTGGGCTTGGTTTACTGAGTTTTCCTCACTTAACTAAGAATAATTTATTTGACCTCCACTTGGGGACTTAATATTTTAAATATTTGAAAGAGTCTGTTTTCCCCCCAGAACTCAGGTTGACTGCTAAGAAATTGCCATTTTGCAGATAAAAGAAAGTAGCTACCCACCAGCAATTGCATATAGTTTCAGCCTGCTAGCAAGCAGAGATGGGGATGCGGAGGTGAAGGTGACAGAAATTGTATAGACCTTTTGAGTAATTTGCCACAACAGTCCCTAGTATCTCTCTTAATTAATTCAGATTATACGTGACTTTTAAAAGGTACCACAGTATTTGATTATATGGAACTATTTCTAGAAAGACCTGGTGATATTACATAGTCAGTATTTCTGCTTCACAATGCTTTCTGCATCCCTGATGTGGGTTCCACACTCGTCCAGTCTCTGGTAGGTGGTACATGCACTCCTTGCTTTTCTACACAGCTCTTTAAGTCTCAATCATGACTTCCAAATTAGCTCATGTAGTGACCCTGGTTTGAGATTCTCCATAAAGAGAGAATGAAAGAGCTCATGTTTATTGTGCACACTTGCTCTGTATTAGACTCTGTGTCAAACGCTTTATGTCTACTTTGCTCTTCAATTCTAAGTAACAGCCTTACAGGTAGAAATTATTGTCTTCGTTTTTATAACTAAAAACAAAAAAAAACCATGAAGACTCTAGGAGATTAGATAACTTGCCCCAAATTATCAAGGAGGTAGTAGATGTTGGTTAGTTCTTGCTCTGAGTTACAAAATCCTCCAGAGCAAACTTTATATCCCAAAGGGAAGAAGGCAGTACGTGAGATGATGATCCTTTTGCCCAGATTGGGAGGAGGGGTACTTTTCAGGAGACATCTCTGTCCCACTTTGTGACATTGGATTCTGTTTCTCAACAATGAAATGAAGATAATAACACATGAGCTCCTCCCCGGTGCTGTGTGATTAAAGGTAAATTTGCTTTGATTTCTACTCAAGTAACCCAGAATGGTGATCTGAGATTCCTGGAGAAGGCATGCCATAAATTTATCTTTGGATCCTCTATCAAAAGAGGGGAGAGTTGGGTAAACACTTTATCAGTGGCCTAACACAGGTTCTCAACTGGGAGGGATTTGGACACCCAGGGGACATCTGGCAATGTCTACAGACAGTTTTTGGTTGTCACATTTGGTAAGGTGCTCCTGGCATCTAACAGGTAGATGCTACTAAACACCCTGCAATATACAGGACAGGCTCTCACAACAAACAATTTTTTGGCCCCAAATGTGGATTGTGTGAGGTTAAGAAACCCTGATCTAACGGGTACTTGCAGAGAAATTGGTTCAGCTGATCTAAAAGAGCAGGTTAATTCCAGAAACTATCAAGTACTTTGGAAGGATTTATTTGCACATAAAAGATTACTATATTATGAATTATAAAATAGTCAGTCATGAAAGCAATTATTGGGAGGGAACTTCTGTTATTATTACTAGAATCTTCTGAGGGTTAAATAGTATTTTAATAAGGAAAAAGATGTAGTCAAATTTCACAGATTTGCACTCATTAGAGCCATTGGAGGAGGTAATTACTCAGAATTAGTGAACACTTCAAAATATCGAGGCATTATTGGTTTATTCCCCTGTAATGTATTGCTTTATATAATAATCAGTGGAGAGCCTATTGACCTGCATTTATTTGAGAATTATTTTCTATGTATTAACTCTATGCTGTGGTTCAATGGAAGAAAAGCCTTATATTAAAAGGGGCTGTTAATATAGCAATCTTGATGATCTTTTTTTTTTTTTCTCTTTGCCACTTCTGTAAAACTCATAATCATAGTGTCTCATCCTAGGCCTGCCACATGACTTGGAATAATTGAGTTATGGAGAATCTCTGCACCTCCGTGTAGAAGAAATAGTATGAGGCATTTTTTCTTGAACACCTCTATCCTTCCTGCATTTTCCCTCTCCCCTAACTTCTGTTGAACAAAGAAGAAGGACTGTCTTGTAGATGTTACTGTCCTATGACAAAGGCCTTTTCTATTACACAAAGAAAATTTGCTTGGAATAGGCCCAAAAAGATCATGAGAGCATCTTACCAAATATGAGGAGATTGTATTCTAGTTTGTCCTTGATTTGGTGTTTGGCCTTGCACAAGTCATTAAATATCTGTTCTCCTTTTTCCTTACTGTAAAATGAAGAGGGTTAAAGTGGATGGTTAAATGCATTACCATTTTAAGATTGTAATAGCAAAGACTTAGGACACCTAGGATGCTAAAATTAACATTTTGCTCAACCAAAACTCAGGCTGCCTTGAGGGTAAATGAATTTTATGGAGCCACTGTGATAGTTAAGAAGAGGGCTGAACTTATTAGAAGAGACGCGAGGTCATCCTTATTCACAGACTGGAATAAATTCTGCCATATTCAGTGGGAAAGGAGACTAAATTTAGATAGTCAAGGTGAAATAGTGATAGATAGTCACGGAGAAATATGGGAAACATAAAGTAGTAAGGAAATATGATTAGAAAGGAAGAAAAAACAAGGTACATATCATTTAGGGCTCCTTGGTTGCAAGCAACAGAAACTGACTCTGACTAACCTGAGTAGGAAACAGGATTTATTAGAAAGAAGGTGACCTCAGAGTCAAATGATGATTCTGGTGTGTGTGAATTGGGGTGGATAGGAGTGGGCTTGGGGATAACCGATTGGCAAACTTGCAAGACCCCAGTGACTGAGGGAGCAGTTCCCCCAGGGACAAAAACTATGAATAGAGAAGGGGAAAAGGACTGCTGAATATCAAAAATAATACAAGAAATATAAATATTTTTCTTGAACAAAAAAATAAGAGAATTGCCTCAGCCTGCTGTCAATGATACATCTGTTTGAAGCAAAAGAAAATGCGGTTTACTATTTTGGAGAAGGAAAAAAATATATGTAGGGAAAGTGTATCAGGAAATGAATGTGAAATAAATTTAACCACATTCATTTATTCTTGAGCATTTTTAGAGCCCTCCCCCACATCCCCACTTTAAGTGGCCAGGCACCTTGTGTTCAGTATCCAAAAAATGAAACATAACCCCTGTCCTCAGAGCTCCCAGCCAGCAACACAACAATTGTGATTTCCTTGCTTTTTGAATGTTCTGTACATGCCAAGCTGCTTGCTGAGTGCTTTAAAAGCGTGTCTCATTTAATCCTGCAAGTACTCCTTGAACTAGTCCTATTGTTACCTCCATTGTGTAGATGCAGCTGAGGAGCAACAGAATGAGCCTAAAGTTAGAAAGCAAATCAGGCTGAGCCTGACTCAGCCCTGGTCAGCTTGGCTCCAGGACCTGGCCTCTTGTTACCATTCTATGTTGCCTTTCTTAGCAAATAGAGGAGGAAAAAGAAAACAGTAACACAAAGGAAGGGACAACTCACCTATATGGTATCTCCTATTATTGACTAGATCACTGAACGTTGCACTATTTAAGGATTGAATCACATTCACTCCCTATTGACGCCTGCAATAAATTATTAAAAACAGCCATGCACAATCAGTGAGCAAGCCAGCAACTGTTCCAAAGCAGGATAGAACCTGCCTCTCTCTGTCTGGGGCATACCAATCTATCAACAGTCTTTTAAAAAAAAAATAAAATCTATTTATTATTTAACTGGCAAATAAAAATTATATATATTTGTGGTGTACAACATGATGCTTTGATATATGTATATGTTGTGGAATGATTAAAACAAGCTAATGAACACTATTAGCTCATATCATTTTTTGTGGTGAGAACATTTACAATCTAGTCTCTTAGCACGTTTCAAGTACACAATACAGTATATGCATTAACTATATGCAACACAGTGTATAATAGGTCTTCAGAACTTTTCCCTCCTAACCGAAACTTTGTACCCTTTGACCAATATCTCCCCCCTTCAGCGGTCTTTTGATGCTTCTACAATAAGACATCCCGACTTAATGACTCCATAGATGACCTTTTCTGCACCCCCAAACAAAGTACAGATTTCATGTCTAAATTTTTTATCCTAAGCCAAGATAAGAATGTTATTGTCTCTTCTGTGCCTGGACCTCTCATCAGCAGTGAATGGAAATCTCAATGATTAATATAATATTTTCAATCTAATAGAGTTGCTGGCTCACAGCCACTTGTCTTGAGACATCCCACTGTCAAAGCATGACTCTCAATACATGAAATATACAGTGGGCATCAAACTATACTCCCAGCTTTTAAGATAACATGATTTTCTCCTTTTCTATGTTTTACTACTTTTTATTAAAAAGTATGTTTACTTTTACAATAGAAAAAAAGTCATTTATTAAGGAGAATGCCTGCTATGCTGTGGTTAATCTAAAGTTAATTACTTCTCTGCCACCTACGCCTTTGTTTATAAAGGCATCTATTGTGGGTGCTGAAAGCATAAGTAGGTGTGACCGTCGGGTTCCTATACACCAAATCTAAATTTGCTGCCTACCCACCGGCATTATGTGGTTTTTGTACCTTTTCTTCAAGGCTCCTTCTGGACACAGTTTATCCGATGGCTGGTATCGTGTGGGTTTGTCAGTCTTTCCAGCTCATTTGGGATCACTTCTTTTGGTAGTTCTGTGTTTTGGAACTCTAGGCCTCTGCTTTTGTTTTATTTTGCTTCAAAAAGTCATTGAGGTCCGGAGTGTTGGCAGTGACCTTTGAAAATGTTTTTACAGCTTACAGAGACTTCCTGACATGTTTTATTAGCTCTTGGTAGTAGCTAATAAAGTGAGTCTTAGCAAAGCCGTGTAACATGACAGATTAGAGCCACTTCCAAAATAACCACTCACCAGAGTTATCTTGAAGGAGGCTTGATGACAGGATATTTGGCTACCGCTTTCTGTCCAGTTCAGCAGGGCATGTGTGATTACCTTTTAAAGAAGGGAGGTCATTCCTTTAGGAAACAGAATGACCAACTTACGCTGAAAGAACCTCAAACACTGAGAGGCCCAGCACCAGTAAAACGAGATGTGATTGCTGTAGGGATTGATTAATGAGTTATTCCACAAAACTTTTGCCTCCTACCTTCACAGAGTTAGAATATGAGCCAAAGCTGGTCATCTACCTTTTAAGAGGAGGAAAAGTAGTGAAAACAACCCTCCCTGAACACTCATGAGTGTTCAACAAGATCTCTCTTCTCTATCTTATTTTTATTTTTATTTTTTTACTTGGAGGAGTTGTTTAGCAAAATGATATGGAGTTTGGACTCTGGAATTCCACAGATCTGGATTCAAGTCCTGCATCTGCCATTGATCAGCTGGGTGATCTTAAGCAAATGTTCACTTAAGACTTGGTTTCTTCATCTGGAAAGTGGGGATAATAATTGAAGGTTTGTTGTGAGGAATAAAATGTGGCCAAGCGTGTACACTGCTTAGCACAGTGCTTGACATGTAAGCACTCAAAAAATGTTAGCTATGAAGTTATTTTCTTAAATTCCTTGCAGGGCCATGTATGAGCTCTGTTTGTAGAATAATATTTATCTATATGCCTTCCTCCACCCAGGTCTACCATTTTGCACAACTCCTTGAGAACACAATTAACAATGGGACCTCATTCACATAGAATACAGTATCGATGGTGTCCTTCGAGTTGCACAACAGAGCAACTACCTCCTTGTCCTCCACTTCCTTCTTTCTCTCCCTGTCTCTTACACACACACTTCTCTGCACCCTATACAAATAATCACGCACTTCCCTGCACCCTATACAAACAAGCTTTTTAAGTTATTTTTGTGCCCTCTACAAATAATCACCTGGCCTATGTTTACTTTGGGGAAATAACTTCTTCATAAATAGGCATAACAGAAAAAGCAGAACTGACCTAGACAGCATTTTAAACACATATAGCAAGGATTTACTTGTACCCTGTGCATTTTGTGACAAGGTGTAGAACTGCTATTTCAGACAGTAGCAGCCAGGTTATTAAGAATCTGTCTAATGTGAAACTCCGTCAGAATCTAAAGTAAGAGAAAAGAAGCTAAAAATAAAATGCAGGGGACAATCAGTTAATCAGCCACTTTTCCTCCTTTTTATCTCAAGCAATGCTTTGTCTCAAGTCTCTCTCAAGTCCAGCAAGAGTCTTAGTAGATTATAAATCCATAGAAGACAAAACCAGGGAATGTGGACATTTTTTGAGTCCCTTCTGTGTATCAGTTGATTAATCCATGTAAAGTCATCAACAATCATGACAATGGTTGTCTTTATTTTATAAGTAAGGAAACCAAGACCAATTGGTTATGTAAGTGATGCCCAAATCACACAGCTAGCAAGAGGCAGAGCTCAGAATTGACTTTTTTGTCTTTCCAAAACACTGGTCTCTCCAATACCCGAGAGCTTCCCAAGTATCAGAGCTCCCTTCATGAAAATGAACAGGACAGCACATCAAATGGCTAGTTTTTATTCCTACAATAGTTCATGTAAAGGATTGTCTTTTATTCTGGGATTATAGCTTTCTTGTTTTTTTTTCTTTTATGGTGCACAAAATGCCCTTTCTTTTATGAAACGAGTGAGAGCGAGGCTTTTTTTAGTGCCCTTTTGGCAAAATAAACGTAGGCAACTTTATGTTGATCCCCTTGCACAATTTTTAAACTTTCCTGGATTTTGAAACCCAGAAGTCTAGTCCTACTACGGCACACCATTTTGCTTTCCTCCAAATATTTGCAGATGTTTTAAATGTTCTCTTGGCATTATAGGATACTCCTTACAACCTAGGGGCCTGCTATGCAGTTATTTCTCATGCTTCAGTGATGTTCAAGAATTACCTGTTCCCACATATGATAAAGAAATCTTGTTTCTTTATTTGAATTCCACCAAAAAATGGTTCTAAATAAGAATCCTCTAGAAAACGTATTAAAATTTTAGATTCTGGAGCCCTGCCCTCAAAGATTGGTTCAGTAGTTCTGGGTGAGGCCCAAATTTGGATTTTTAGCAAGCCTCTGAGGGGATTCTGATGCTGCTTATATGGGGATAGTACTTTCAGGAACTCTTATAGAAAGGCATTGAATCTGATATGAAATTATCTCTCCTCTGCATTGAGAATTCTATATGTTTTCCATAGAGACTTATAGAGGCATGGCATCATGTCAAGCTCAATTTTGTGAATTATATGAGATTTCTACATCTATTTCTGGTTAAAATATTGGAGCAGAAGCATCTTATTTGCTTTAAGCACTTCCCCTAAAAATCAAATTAAGTAAAATTAATCTTTTTGAAGAAAAGCATTCTCTAAATTTGAAGTCACTTTTACGCTTAACTAAACGTATGACACCTCCAGGCTGAATCCTGGGCCCATCAGGAAAGTCTGAGTTCCGTGTGTGACATCAGTTGGTTGCTATGGAAGTGCAGGCTGTGCTATAAATTCCAGCTCCACACAGATTTCTCTTTATTGCAAGTCAACTGAGAATGATTTGTATTTTTTTTGGATCACACTCAGAGAGGATATTTAGTGTAAACACTTACTTTCATTAAAATAGTTTAATAATTTATGTCTATGGTTTCCAAACATTTTCAGCATCACATTTTGCACATGAATAGCACACCTCCAACAATAACATAACTCATTACGTGACGGGATTATTGACCTGAGAGAGGTGAATCAGTTTATCCAGGGCACAAAAATAACTTAAAAAGCTCTGCCCCTTCCCCAAGGGACCTTTTAAGCTTTCCCCACCACACCCAACCATTCATTTAAATGAATAAACTTCACCAAGATCAGATATGCTGCCCATATTTTAAAAGAAGATTATTACTGAAGAACTTGCTAAGGCGAGAGGTCGGCAGTCGCCTCTGAATAGGATGTGCTCAGCCAAACACCATCCTGTGAATGTGGAACATTTAACCAAAGCTGTCTCCTTCCCAACACCTCATTTCAGAAAAGAGTAGGTGTGAGGAAAGGGTTCATGCCTTTGGTTCTCTACTTCTCTGCCCGACTAACTCAAACTTCAGAACTCCTCCAGGATTTTTTCTACTTATTCTGTTCAGGCTACTATAAGAAAATGCTGTATGCCTGGCACGGTGGCTCACGCCTGTAATCCCAGTGCCTTGGGAGGCCAAGGTGGGCGGAACACGAGGTCAGGAGATCAAGACCATTCTGGCTAACATCGTGAAACCCCATCTCTACTAAAAATACAAAACAATTAGCCGGGTGTGGTGGCATGCACCTGTAGTCCCAGCTGCTGGGGAGGCTGAGGCAGGAGAATGGCGTGAACCCGGGAGGCGGAGCTTGCAACGAGCCGAGATCAGGCCACTGCACTCCAACCTGGGTGACAGAGCAAGACTCTCTCTCAAAAAAAAAAAAGAAAAGAAAAGAAAATGCTGTAGACTGAGTAACTTGTAAACACAGTTTCTCACAGTTCTGGAAAAGCCAAGTTCAGGATGCCAGCATGGTCAGGTTCTGGCGAGGGCCTTCTTCCAGGTTGGAGACTGCCAGCTTCTCACTGTGTCCTCAGGTGGTGGAAGTGAGGAGGAAGCTCTCTGAGGCTTAAGTCTTTTATAAGGGCAATAATCCCATTTGTGAGGGCTCTGCTCTCATTACCTGATTACTGCTCAAAAGCTCTACCTCCTAATATAATCATGGGGGTTAGGATTTCAACATACAAATTTTGGGGGACTCAAACATTCAGTCCATTGCATCCTCTGACTCCTTCAACTGGGTTAAGTTCTCTGCTCTTAGTCTCTCACTGCTGAACTCCAATACATATATTCTCACTATGGTGAAAGGATTTTGCCCTGATTGCAGGCTGTGATCAGATAGCCTGACTACAGATTACCTCTCTGCCAGTTACCCTGTGGGAACTAAAGCCTATGAAATGTTAGCAGTGTCTGGTACTTAAATAATATTAGCAACTTGGCTACGCTGGCTCATGCCTATAATCCCAGCACTTTGGGAGGCTGACTAGGGAGAATCACTTGAGGCCTGGGGTTCACGACCAGCCTGGCAAAGCTGGCAAAACCCCATCTCTACTAAAAATACAAAAATTAGCCACAGTTGTGGTGGATGCCTGTAATCCCAGGTACTTGGAAGGTTGAGGCAGGAGAAATTCTTGAACCTGGGAGGCAGAGGTTACAGTGAGCGGAGATCGCCCACTGCACTCCAGCCTGGGACACAGAGTGAGACTCAGTCTCAAAAATATATAATTAGCCAGGCATGGTGGCATATGCCTGTAATCCCAGCTACTCAGGAGGCTGAGGCAGGAGAATCGCTTGAACTTGGGAGGCGGAGGTAGGTGGAGGTTGCCGTAAGCCGAGATCACACCACTGCACTCCAGGCTGGGTGACAGAGCGAGACTCTGTCTCAAATATATACACACATATATATATGCAACTATTAAAATATGATTTAGGAAATTGGTGTACTTCTAGTTTCATTCCAAGTAACACCTTTTATTTTATTTCATTTTTATTTATTTATTTTTTTTAGCAGATGCTTAGAGTGGAGGGTTGTGAAAAATTCAGAGGCCATATCCATGATTAAGAGGGAAAGACTGGAGATCAAGTGGTGATGACTCCTCGGTCTCGGTCCAAGCTGGGAGTGGGGTCTCTGCGCCACATATTTTCTCTTTCTGTGCTACACTAAAAGTGACTTATAAGTGCTAATTCATTCCGGCCTTTATTTACTACTCCGTACCAAGCACTGTAGTTTCCATAGCATATACTTTAATGAATAAAACAGACAGGGCCCTGACCTCAGGGAACTAATGGACTAGTGAAAGAACCAGATAATAATAAGTGAGCTAGAAAATAAAGACAGAAAACAACCAATGATGGGGAGTACTGTGAAGAAAACCATTGATTGTAGTCACAATCGAGGGTGGGTCAGAAAGCTACATTAGAAAAGGTGGTCAGAGGAGGCATCTCAAGAGAGATGGGAAAAGTGTCCGAGCAGTGAGAACAGCGCATGCCAGGACCTGAAGTAGAAGAGCTCTTGGCATGTTCAAGAAATTGGAAAGAAGCCCATTTGGCTGCAGTGTAATCAGAAGAGTGGAGTGAAATGGTGGGGTCGCAGGGAGATAGGCAGGAGGCAGAGCACATAAAGCAGTGGTTCTCAGCCTCCAACATGTATCCCAACTCCCCCGAGAGCTTGTGAAAACACAGATTGCTGCCCCACTCCCAGAGTTTCTAATCCAGTAAGTTTGGGGTGGAGCCTGAGAATTTGCATTTCTAACAAGTTCCAGGTGATGCTGCAGGTCTGGGACCACTCCTTGAGTACTCCTGATATAAGCCTTTTTCAGTCCACGGCAAAGGGCTTGGATTTTATTGGAAGCATTAGTGGGATACCATCAAAGGAGGTCAAGAGTGATAACCTTTAATTATTATTTTAAAATGATTACTCAGACCATTATGTGGAGAATTAATTAGAAATTGTCAAGACTGAAAATGGGGAGGCTATTCAGAAAGTTGTTTACAGTGGTCAGGCGAGGGCAGTGGCAGTAGAGGGAAGAGGAAACTTTCAAGATGAATTTAGGAGTGGCATCAATACGATCTGCCTGTGGATTATGGAAGGGGTAGGGAAGAAGACGGAGGATGATGACTGAGTTTCTGGCTTGAGAAACGGAGAAGATGGCCAAGGCATGTACTGAGATGGGGGAGATTGAAGGCAGGAACATGTTTAGAAGGAAAAGGAAAAGAATATATTCGACATGTTTTAGACAGGTTAAATTTGAAGAACCATCTCCGAAGACTCAGAGCCTAATACGAATGATACATTGGACTTTGGGGACTTGGGGGAAAGGCTTGGGGGTGGTGAGGCATAAAAGACCACCTGTTGGGTACAGTGTACACTGCTTGAGTGATAGGTGCACCAAAATCTCAGAAATCACTGCTAAAGAATTTATTCATGTAACCAAACACCACCTGTTCCCCAAAAGCCTATTGAAATAAAAGAAACAATAAAAAGAGACTTGGTGCCCAGTGTATATAGACATTTCAATGAGTGAACTAAAAATATTGAAGGTAATAACCCCCTGGTCAGTGCTAATATGAAAGCTGTATGGGTGCTTGGGGACCAAGCCAGCTCCTCAGCCTCTGTCTCTGGGAGCTGGGAGTGCTTAGTAATAAATCATTGCTGCATCACCAGAGTAGCCTCCTACATAAATCATTTTAGAAGCAGATCAGTCACCTTTGGAAACTAGATTAGCTCTTGGGTACCTGGAAGTTAATGGTATATGCAATCCAAAGTAGAAGCTCCTTTGGAACCAAGGTTTTTCCGAGGTTTATCCTAACACTGGGTTTTTAAACTTTGCTACTATTGACGTTTGAGCTGGATAATTCTTTGCTACGAGAGGCTGTCCTGTGCATTGTTCAACGCTTGGCAGTAACCCTGGCTTCTGCTTGCCAGGTGCCAGCGGTAGCTGTCTCCCAATTATGACAACCAATAATGCCTTCAGCCGTTGCCAAATGTTGCCTGGGGGGCAAAATCATTCCTAGTTGAGAAACATGGCCCTAAGAGGACCCTGACGTGTTAACCCCTTGGAGTACCCCTTGCTGTGAGACAAACTCACTTCTCCATTTAATGTACTGTCCTTGTTTTCCCTCCTAGCCTCTCAGAGTCTGTACTTTCTGTCTTTCAAGGTGACTTTCAATCCATCCGAAATGTTAATCCAGGTCAGTGGTTAAGGAGATGCTATAACGCTAACCATTTTCTAAAGAGGGTATCTCTGGCCTTAAAATATTCTCATCAGTGTTGCTGATGCAGGGAACTTTAGGGCATCCTGGAGGAGGAGGAATGTACCAGGAGAATCTGATGATAATTATGATAATGATAATAATAGTAGTTGCAGCAGCTAACATTTATATAGGAATTTGCCATACATAGTCTAAATATTTTTAAAAGATTAGCTTATTGAATTCCTCATGGCAGCACAATGACTTTGGCACTATTATTATGATTCTCATTTTACAGATGAGGTAACTGAAGTGCAGTGACCTACCCAAGATTACACGAGGAAACAGCAGAGCTGGGTCCAGATCCAGGCTCTTCGCTGTTTCCGAAAGAGGGCTAGGCATCTGATGAGACAGAATATGGGGCAGGTGTGTATAAAATGGTCTGCCTGTTAAGACTCATCACCTTTAATCCTTAATTATACTTGTAAATTTACCAAGACCCTTCAGTAGAAAATCCCCACAGAATTTTAGAAATCATAATTCCTACCCATGATAAATATTTTCAGTGAATGATTATTCATTTACTCATTCATGTCTCCCCTTTCATTCTGTTTAAAGGAGGCATCCAACTTCAGTTTTCTCAGCAAGCACACATGTAGGCCACAGATTTCATTAAGTCACAGTGATTCATTTTCACAAGCTTGTAACTTTTATTTTGGTACGCAGAAGCAACTCTGCCACATTTTGCTTCTATTTCCAGATTTCATGGAGAAGCCAACACAAACATTTGCATTACTGTGGCAACTGCAGGCAGCTGTGAAATTACAGGTGTGCTGTGTTCACATGGTTTAGGAGGGATGAGAGCTCACACTTCTTCCAGAAACTCCTCCAGGAGCAAGTAGATTGCAGAGAGGAATGTGCTTGAATGAGGGATATAACACAAGGGTTGTGAGCTGATACTTTGATTGCTGACTTGGCCCCTGGAAAGGTAAGTTCATGACATTTTCCTTCAAGATGTGCTCTGAATGCAATTCCTGTAGCTCGTAAAATATCAGTGGAACTCAGGCTGACTGGGCCTTAAGGGCCATCAAGAATGTGATGACAACTGGTACAGGGTTCCACATGATCCTATTTGTGTTACATATATAGATTTTGAAATTCCTTTGAAAAGCACTTCCATCTGGTGAATCTCTCTAAGGAGAGAAGTTTTAGATTTATGAATTCTAGCATCTGAAGAAAAAAATTATTCATGCTGTTCCTGAGAAGATCAAAAATTTGCATCAACAAAGCAGGTCCTTTAATCTGCTTTAGTTTTCATTTTGACAAGCATTACTCCCAGACCAAGACTGTCAAATGGGTCGTTGCTGTTACTGAACATTTCCTTTGGCTTTGTTGAATCGTTCCTCTCCCATGTGTCAATAATAATGATAATACTGAAATGGACACTTACCATGTGCTTATCATTTTCCATGAATAATTAAACCCTTCAATGCCATGATATAGGAACAGTCGCAGTCCCCTGATTTACACATGAGAAAATACAGGCTTAAAAAGAGGAGTCGGCTGCCCAAGGTCACAAATGAGGCAGCAAGGGAGGCAGACTCGAACCTTGGACTCATTCATGGGCGCCCAGTGTCTTCTGTGAACTGCTTCCTGCCTATGACTATCACAAACCCAAGGAAAAGCAGCAGCAGGATGGCTTGTCCATGTGCTTCTTGCACATGTCTGTACAGCAACCCAGGTGTCCAGGGCTCAGCAGGTTGCAGACCTCCCTAGACAGGTCTGAGGGCAAAGTGTCTGCGAATCTTCATTCCCTTGCTTCACAAGGCCTGGAGGCACCCTTCATTGAGTTTGCATGAGAAGCATCCAAACCTCAAGGTGCTCCAGGGCTTGTCCTAGCAGCTGCCACAGCAAACTGTCAAAAGGAGCAAGTAGGTGCTTGAACAAGTGCCAGGTCTGGCCAGTGCTTGCACTGCTTGAAAGCTCTCAGTAAACAATTAACTTTAAGTGTGTTTTCTCTGCCAGAATCCATTAGGGCAATCAATATTGGCATCTCTCTTTGCATGTTTAATAAGAGTCCTGTTCCTGGACCTGCCCTGCAGAAAGTACCTTCAAAAATTCCTGAAGGCTTTATAGACATTAATTAAGTCTCCTAACAGCTGTCCCTGCCAGAAAACACAGAGAACAGAGCTGTTTAAGTTGGTGGGGAGAGAGAGAATGAGAGAGAGGGCAGGTATGCAGGAGAGGACCCCACCCTCTCAACCCCTCACCACCCCGACACCTCATCAAGGCTCCTTACACACCTTTGTAAAACTTCCAGAACACAGTTTCAAAACTACCAGTCAGTCCTGACCTACCTCCTCCTTTTATCTTGTCACTTTATCTCATGGTTACCTAGTACAGGGCCTGACACTTGGAAGTGCTCAATAAATTTGCTCAATAAATTTTTGATGACTTGGTAAAGAAGGATCACTGTTCTTTGGGGTGTCTCACTTTGCTATAAAAAAAAAAAGTTACGTGAATGTGAGAATGCAGAGGAGTATGTTAAACCTACAGAGGAAACTCCGCAAGAAAACATGTTCAGGCAAATGACTTCTAAAGACCCTCCTTTTGCCCCCTCCTCATCCCCTTGCCTTCTTGCTTCCTGCCCTGTAGCAGGGCCATGCAACGGTAATTAAACAGCTTTGACTTGATGCTACTTTCTAGGAAAAGGTGCCTATCTCCATCCCTTAGTTGTCCCCAAATGCTCATCCTGCTTCGTCTTGACATGGACTGCCTGGCCAACCTATGTATTGTGAGAGACATGACCCACGTTCCTGGTAGAGGGACTGGAGGCTGGGGCTGCTGGGCAAGGACCAGTCTCAATGTCTCACCCTCACCCAAGCTTCTCCCTCAAGGCACAGGTGGTGCCATGGACCAGAAGGACCCTTCTCAGTTCCTGATGCTTCTCACTGGCAGAACAGCTGGGCTACTGTGCAAAGAGGCATTTGGCAGGTGTGGGGGACAGAGATGCTCTGTCTGACACCCAGCCTTGCCAGGGAAATACTGGAGGGAGCCACTGAGGAAAGAACATTGCTGCCTACCAATCCTAAAGCATGTTCACCTCCACTGCTTTTGTGGAAGTATGAGTTCCAGCAGAGCAATTGTTTTAATAAGAATGATTTTGCTGTCAAATGGCCAGATTTTTTTCATTAGTCCAGTAAGGGGCGTGCCAGCTAGTTGCCAAGATGAATGGATTGAGATTGTTTGAATTACTGAGCTCTGAAATAACAGAATCTCCCCAGTCCCATCTCTGGAACCAATACCAAATGCCATCAGAGGTCAGCTTCTGGTCTGTTTCTCAGCTTTAGACAGGTGTGCACTTAAACCATTCATAAACACTGATAGTAGTTTGTTTCCTTAAGTTTATAGTTTTTTTAAAAAAGTGTATGAACTTAGGCCCAGTCCTTGTTCCAGAGGCAGAGATGTGGGTGTCTAACCGTGGCTCCATGACCTACTAGATGAGCTTCCCTGGAAAGTGGGAATAATAATTACTCCCTTGCAGGGCTGTCAGAGTTTAGTCGGGTAACTTCAGTATTCCCCAAAGTTTCTATTACATAGTAAAGGATTCTGTGGCTAAGTAGGTTTGGGAAACCCCACATTGAAAATAAGCAGGTTTCTTTACTGTAGAATTTCTCAGACCCTTTATAATGCTTATCTATACCAGGAAATTTCCTGCAAGGGGCTTGGGTAAATGGCATTTTATTTAACTGTGATACCCTTTATTTTATTTTTTTAAGGAACATCTTGCTATATCCAGAGCAAACTTGGGGGAAATGCTAGACAATACAATAAATTTAACCTCATACCAACATAGGTAAGGTAATTGCAGCCATTTAATAAGTACCCACTATGTTTTGGGTAGAGTGCAGTATAATAAATGAAGAATGCAGTGTGCTAGCACCTGAACAGGAAATGTATTTACATAGATATCTCCCAGACACTCTTTAAAGGCACCAACCTACTGGGTTCACAGAGCAGCTCTGTCCTGATTTAAAGGGAAAACAACCTGCTTCTAGGACTAGGTATTCTTCTACACCCATATCCACATATAAAAAACCAACTTGTCCTTCTTGACTTGACCCAGGAGCCTCCCCAAGTCCATTCTGTCAATTCCTTCAACAGGTTATCTGGCCCTCTCTCATGTAAGCTTCACGAATCTCTGTTATTGTATAGAATCATTTGAACCTGCGTTTGAACTACCTAACTTCAACTTCCTACCTATATAAGTTATTTTTGCCTCAGTTTCTCCAACTATAAAACCTGAACCCTGCCACTTCATAAAGGCAGAAATGAGATAGAGAGATTAAATGAGAAACTTTTTTAATAATAGCAAATTCTTCTGTAGCACTTTGTATGCACCAGGCTCTGTTGCAAGGGCTCCCATATATATTAATTTTTGACATCACCATGACAGCCCTATGGGTGAGGTTCTGTTATTACCTCCAAGGCACAGAGAGGTTGCATAACTTGTCCAAGTGACCATGTGCAAGCAGGGTGTGAACATGGGCAGGCTGGGAGTCCCAGATCCACGCTCTTAACCCCCTCACCTTCAGGTCTAAACAGTGGCTGCCACATAGTAAGTGTCTATTGATGGACATTTTCTTCTCCCCCTACATTCTTTTCCCTGCTAAACTCTCTCTTATGATCTTACTAATCAATTTATTCTACCCTCTGCCCCCAATACCTTCTTGCTTATTAGTTTTATTCGTTTCATCATTCATATCTTTAACACATAAAGACCGCATAGCACTAAGTCCTGGAAGTTCATGAGATTATTGTGGGGCTTTGAAGTAGGGATTTAATTGGATTGGGTAGGGAAGAGGGAAGCACTGGCAGTTTCATACCCCTCAGGGAACTGCAAGAAGCACCAGTTCTGCAGTGAATAACATAGCAAGTGGCCCCTGGATGGAGATATATAGATAGATAGATAGATGTGTGTATATATAGAGATGTGTGTATATATAGAGTGTAGATATATGTATACATATATATACACACATATGTGTGTATATATAGAGATATATGTGTATATATGTATATACATGTATATATAGAGGATATATACATATACACGTGGTTGTGTATTGTATTTAATACACGTGTGTATACCACATGTGTATGATATCACATCGTATTGTATATTCATATATACACATATATCTATATATTTATGACATACATATATATATACATATGTACACATATATCTATATATACACATATGTGTGTGTGTATATCTATATCTATAGATATAGATATACATATAGTCTCACCTTCACCTCTCATTTCACGCCAGAGAGGCATGTCTTACTGCAAGTTCACATTTATCAGGTTTTTATTACGTCTTGGGAGGGCAAGGTCCACGGAATTCTTGGTCTGGTCTTTTCTCAACCTAGGTGGGAGCCACAGAGCTGTTTGTCTGAATCTTGGTGAAGGTACTCACAACGTGCCCGGATTGATTAGGTGCATTTTTCCACCCTCAGTCGTGGGGGTGAAGGGAGTTGGAGAAGGATTGGCTCTGATCTTCTAAACAGCACACATCTTTCTAGCTTCTGGGCAAAAGAGTGAGTCAGGGCACTAGGAATAACTAGGAACAGTTGATCCTACTCAGTGTGTTAAGGGGAACCTGGGGCTTTAGGCAGAGAAGGCTGTGTAGAAAGAGAATCAATCTGATATCTGAAGCAGTGGTTGTTCCACACAGCTGGGCATCTTTGATTGAGCCCCTTAACTTTTTTGCTTTTTTCATTACTCGTCACATATTAAAACAGTCCAGGAATTAACCTAGTATAAAGTGATGGCAATAATAACAAATAATAACATTCACAGTGCCCGACACCATGCCAAGCTGTCAACACATACAAATGTCATTTCATCACTCATTTGAACTATGGAAAAGCTGAGACTTAGAAGAAATAATGTGCTCAAAGACACAGAGTAGAATGAGGGGATGTCAGAATTATGAACCCAGGGCTTTCTGACTCCAAGGCCCCAAGCTAGAGAATGCCCACTCATATCAGGTTAATGTCCACCCCTCATCAATTTAATGTTAATTTTTCCAGACTTGGCTCACATTTGTAATCCTAGCGCTTTGGGAGGCCAAGGCTGGAGGATTGCTTGAGCCCCGTAGTTTGATACCAGCCTAGGCAACATAGCGAGACCTCATCTCTACAAAAAATAAAAAAATAGCTGGATATGATGGTGCATTCCTGTAGTTCTAGCTACTCAAGAGGCTGAGGCAGGAGGATTGCTTAAGCCCAGGAGGTTGAGGATACGATGAGCTATGATGGCGCCACTGCACTCCAGCTTGGACAACAGAGTGAGACCCTGTCTCTTAAAAGAAAAAAAAAGTTCTAGGGCAATACCTGTAAGGAAAACATCTTTAATTCCATCACAAAATCAGACAGCGCCACTAAGCGCCCAGCCTATAGTGCGATGACTGGTGTTGCCATTACACCCAGTTCTCTACTGTCCACTTCTGGCTTGGTTTGCATAGGCACTTAACAGACTTCCAGGGCCACTCAAGGTTCTCACGGATCCCAAGAAGTACAGAAAACGTAGGCAGCTTCTCAGTCTTTTGGCAGAGACAGACTTGTAGCGTCAGGACTCCAGCCTTAGGGAAGATGTGTTAAGTCTTTAGCAGTCCCCAGATCAGCAGGGACTGGGGAGGCAACACCGAGAGGCAACAGCCATTTATTTTTGTGGGAAATAGAGTGTCAGAACCATAGAATGTTAGGTCCAGAAGGCACCTTAGAAATTACCTGGACCAGGATTTTTCAAACTTTAATTTTGTTAAGTATAATTCTACCTAGAACTTAAACACCCACTATGGATAGATAAGAGGAAAACACGATTCCTTGCTCCTCCCACCATTCAGCACCTCCGTACCTGCAGTAGAGTTTGAGACATACTGATCTCAGCTGCATCTCTTGTCAGCTCAGGAGCCTGAAACCTAGAGAGGTTAAACCAGCTCCTCCAAAGCTCACCCAGATGATTAGCCCAGTGAGAGGTAGTGAACTGGTGTTCCCCAGATGATTTCTAGATCTGAAAACGTGGAGTTGGCTCTGCCTCATCCCACCCCCAGGTTAAATTGAACTTCCTTAGGCAGTGTGGAAAGCCCCAGGCATCTTCTTTGAATGGTTGATGCCATTTAGGCTGTCTCAATTCCCCCCTGTGAGTTTTAACTAATCTCTTATGAGGGGTTAGGAACTATGAGGGAGTGGTGGGTGGGTGGGGGATGGATCCTGAAATAGCTTGAATAGCTTAAGAGCCCTGGACTAAAGCACAAACAAGGATGATTGGCAATGCTGGGGGTGGGGATGGGGAGGGGTCAGAAGGTGGACCACCTCCACTCCTCCCACAATTTGTCCCAGAGTCAACGTTAATGAGTTAGTTTAATAAGGCATTTATCTAACCTGGAAAATGCCCAGTGGCTTCAGCCCTTACCGTGGTGGCTCACACCTGTGATCCCAGCACTTTGGGAAGCAGAGGTGGGTGGATCATGAGGTCAAGAGATCGAGACCATCCTGGCCAACATGGTGAAACCCCATCTCTACTAAAAATACAAAAATTAGCTGGGCATCATGGCGGGCGCCTATAGTCCCAGCTACTCGGGAGGATGAGGCAGGAGAATCACTTGAACCAGGGAGGCAGAGGTTGCAGTGAGCCGAGATCATGCCACTGCACTCCAGCCTGGTGACAGAGCGAGATTCCGTCTAAAAAAAAAAAAAGAAAAAAGAAAAGAAATCCTATCTCTTTTTCTGCACTTGGCCCTCCCCAGAACTTTGCTAGTGGTCCCAAGAGAGAAAATAAAACATATTTGGTGGAGTTACACTAAATAAAGTTACACTGCTAGTGGTGGCCTCTAGACCTTGTTGTGGGTGAGGATTTGGACACAACTTGCAAGATACAGGGGTTGACCCAGCTTTTCCCAGAAAGGCGTGGGTGGGTTCTGTTGAACTGGCACATCAGGGAGTTTCACTGGGGTTAATGTTTTAACCATTGTGTCAATATACTTAATGACACTTTGTTTGAACATTTTATGACAGAATGGAAGCACTTTTAACAAACAAGTTTTGTTTTATTTTTTGGTGAGTGAATAGCAGTAAGATTTACCTAGGTACACTTTGTACTATATTGAAAAGTTTACATTTTGAAAAAACAAATACAATATATTTAGACCCAAGAAATAGACTTTATGCCTTAAGAGCTTTGCAATTCTTTCAGTCCTTATAATCTTTTCAAGATCTAAGGGTCTGTTTCACTCTCCCGGTGCTTCCTGGACTGTGTAGTTTTTATTTGGGAGATTAACCACTGGGGGCTTTTGTTCAGAACCTGCCTTGGATGGAATGGCTTTGGACCGGGTCTCACTTGGTGCCTTCTGCTCCTATGGTGAGGAGAAAACATCTGCAGCCCTCACAGCCCGGCTTCTCCAACACTTTAGGGTGTGACCTTAGGCAGGAAACTTCATCTTCCTCTGTCATTTCCTCATCTGTGAACAGGGGATGATGGTAGTGCCTGCCTCCTGTGGTTGTGGTGAGGACTCAGTGAGGTAATGGCTGGTCCTGGTTCAGAGTAAACCCTCAGTAATTATTAAATATTGTTGTCACTGTTGTCACCAGCACTGTCTCCCCACATCTAGCTGTCTCTTATACCAGAAACTCAAGTCATAGAATTTCAGAGTTGAAGGAAACCCCAGTAATTCCTAAAGGTGCATTAGAATCCCCAAGGGTGCTTTAAAAGTCACCTATTCCTGAGTTGCACCCAAGACCCAGTAAATCACAAGGGGGTCCGGGAATCCACTCTGCTGAGAAGCAATGCAGGAGATTGTAATGTGCAACCAGAGATGAAAACCATCTTCCCTTGCCCGAATCCCTGCTCCAACAACCCATACAAGTGGTCTCCGGGCTTCTTCTTGAACACCTGTAGCCTGGGGAGCTCCCTATCACCTGAGACAATGCATCCCATTTTGGACACCTTAGGCAATATAAATTTGTCTTCATGTTGACCTAAAGGAAGGGGCTCCTGCTGACCATCAGGAAACAGAACAGAGTATTGGAAAGAGCAAGCTTTGGCCGGGCGTGGTAGCTCACGCCTGTAATCCCAGCACTATGGGAGACTGAGGTGGGTAGATCACTTGAGGTCAGGAGTTCAAGAGCAGCCTGACCAATATGGTGAAACTCTGTCTCTACTAAAAATACAAAAACTAGCCAGGCATGGTGGCACATGCCTGTAATCCCAGCTACTCGGGAGGCTGAGGCAGGAGAATTGCATGAACCCAGGAGATGGAGGTTTCAGTGAGCCAAGATTGCGCCACTGCACTCCAGCCTGGGTGACAAAGCAAGAGTCCATCTCAAAAAATAAAAAAAGAGAGAGAGAGCAAGCTCTGAGCTTTGAGGTCCGAAGACGTGGGCTTGAATTCCACTCTAGCACTTGTTAGCTTTGTGGCCCTGGATAAGTGATTTGCGATTTTCTTTTCCCTTTCCTCTTCCAAATAACCTTCTTTCAAATATTTGAGCCCTATCCTTCCAGTCTTCCCCTAGCCTCCCTGTGTGATAAGACCTTCATTTCCTTTATCACTTTGGTCACATGCCCAGCTCTGCCCATGCACATATAATACTCAAAGATGCATAGGATTCCCCAGGTGTGGTTTTGGGTCAGGGAAGCATCAGGGTTGTCAAGGGCTGGGAGAATGGACCAGAAACCCAAAGACTGAGATACAGGGGGAAGAAGAACACAGACTGGCACACTAGATCCCCGGCCCTAGCCTCCACGGTCATTTGGCCAAGCTGACCCCTGGTTCCGATAGTTCTGGGACTAAACCCTGGCTTTTGCCCTTGGACCAGGGGTAGTGGTGAATGTAATTATTCTGGTCACATCGTTGAGGGAACTAGATGGGGTCAGGGGTAGCTTTCCCTCCTGTTCACTTTGTCCAGAGTTGACATCAGAGCCTGCTGGAGGGTAGGTGAGCAGGAATATGTGTCTCTTTTTACCCATGCCCGGGTACAGCATCCATCCTTATGACCTCATTCCCTCCCTGGCTCAGATTCAGGGTGTCCTGATCACGAGAAAATGCCTGGGTCATTCTCAGTTACACACAGTCTTTTCAGTCTAGAAGCAAAGACTCTTCTACCCATTGTGTAGGTCAGAAAGAGAAATGCAAAATTTTGAGATCTGATTTCTGACCTGAAGATCCTTGTTACTAGCTATGTATCTTCAGAAAGTTTGTTTAACCTCTCTTAGCTTCAGTTCCTTCATCTGTAAAAATTGAGACATAAGTAGCTCATACCTCATAGATTACAGGAAGAATTAAATGATGTGGTGTATACAAACTCTTAGTCTAAGTGATTGATGTGTGTTGGCTTCTTGGGGGAAGGAGAGGTGACAGTGAATGATTTCTCACCCCACCACCTGTGAGAGCAAAGCAAGATGGGCTGGGCTTCCCCATCACTCTGCCCTTCAACCCCCTCTGGGGAACCTAGGGTTCCAGTGAACGTTGCTATCCACACATCTGTCAAGTTGGCCAGTGTAACTCTGGGCAAACCTAAATAGAATGTCAAAGGGAATTTGAATTTCACAGAGGAAATGTGAAAGTCTTAGATAACATTTCTCTAGTTTTTAAAACTTTTTATAGGTCACAGCTCAGTTGCCTTGCAGTTTCATGAACTTTGCCAGTGTTTTCAATTTAGCATAGAAAGTGTGGTCAGATTTGTATAAACCTCACCTGGGAACTTGTTTGAAGCACAAGTTCTCAGACCCCTCCCCAGACTCACTGATACTCTGGGGGTGCAACCCAGCAGTCTGTGTTCAATGAGCCCTCCAGGTGCTTCTCAGGGCTCCCGTTTGAGAACACTGGTCTAGGTGTTAGAAGGGTGGTCCCCTTCCTTCCCCCTTTCCTCCCACCCCTGGCAGTTTTGAGGTCCAGATGACCAAGCCTGGCTCTCTAGCCGTGTATTTTCAGCACTTCCGTAGTGTGAAGACAGCTCCTGAGAGAATGACTCATCGTGTCATCCTGGGAGATTCATGTATTCGCGTCACAGCAGGTGTCATCTAAATCCAAGCCTAGGCCTGGAGAAGAGTTAGGAAACAAACATCTGTTTTGGATGTTCGAACCGCCAGATCAGTTGTCTCCCTCCACCTCAGAGGCTTCCTTCCTGATCTCCCGACCACAGTGATAGTTATCTGATGGCTAATGATAAAAGCAAATTTTATGAAGTTCTACCTTTTGGAAAATACCATTCATTATTTTCCATTTAATCTTCACAACAGCCCAACAAGGTAGATGCTATTAATATCCTTATGTCCTTCATGGTGAAACAGCCTCAGCTCAGTTATTTGCCCAAGATTGTATAGTAATAAATGGGAGACTTGACATCAAGTCAGATACCAGATTCTGTAAATCTTCAGCCAGACTCCCCACTTGGTTAAGCAAGCTAGATCCTTGAGCCAGGAATATGCACAACAGAATGTTCTAGGCCTGTGGTTCTTAAAATGTATCATGGATCAGGATTTCTGGAGGACATCTTAAAGCACAGATTGCTGGACCCTAGTCTCCAAGTGTTAGATTCAGTGCCGCTAGGTTGATGCCTGGGAATTTGCATTTTTAGCAAGCTCCCAGATATTGCTGGTGCTGATGGTCCAGAGACCACACTTAAAGAATCGCTTCTGTAGGCCAGTGTTTCTTAACCAGGGCTGTACATTAGAATTATCTGAGGAATTTCAGATTCAGTTGCTCTAGTGTGAGACACTGCCATTCTAATTTTTTATGTTCCCTGGATAATTCTAATGCACAACCAGGCTTGAGAACCACTACTATACTCATAGGAAGACTACTAATTGCTTTTTATAGCTTTGGTTCTTGAGTCCTGTGTCCATTTTTCTCTAATAGCGGCATGCAGACTGCTGGGAAACTCAGTGTGTGCCAGGGGTACCTACACTGCAAGATAAATAGTGCTCATTCATTTCATTTCAATATTTTCTATGAAACAAACATCTATTATGGAGTCTAATGCAAAATGTTCATGAACTATTAATATAAAATATAATGTAAATGGGATTTAGTCCACTCCTAAGAATTTAGCCAAGGAAAATTGTCAGGACCAGCTATCAAAGATATGTACAAGAAGAGTCATCTAAGTATTACTTTGTCTTTATAATTGTTGAGTCTGTGTGATGGTTATATGGTGATTCATTGTTCAAAGAATATCTAATACTCATAAAGTCGAGTACAAAAAGGAAGATACAAACTGAATATATAGTATGACTCTAATTGTACTTTTAACAAAGCTATACACACACACAGAGAGAAAAAAGACTGGAAAGTAACACAACAAAATATTACCAGTGATTATTTCTTGATGGGATTATGGGTGATAACATTTTCTAATTTTTTAACAATATTACTTATATGATTAGACCAAAAGAATTTGTGTAGGCAGTCACCTACTCTTGTAAATATATATTCTACAGTATCTGCCTGAAATACAGAGCATACATTTGTAGATTAGAAGTTTTTTCAGAGAATTAGAAAACATCTTAAAATTGTTGATTAAGGTCCCAATGGTTGCTAATGCCTTTGGGTCCTGGAAATGTGACAATCATCATAGGAACCTAGGGAGATTGTGCTGGGCAAAAGGACTTTTGCTCTGCAAAGTGGTTCTTCTAATGGGTGTAGGTAGCAGGGGTTCCTAGAGGCTCCCCAGGATGCCTGGGGTGGGTGTGGGGCTTTTGTCCTCTCCTCTAGCGAGTACACACTCCTTCACAGTGCTTCTGTGTGACATCACCAAAGCATCCACTGTAATTAATGTATCATAGATCAAATGCACCCTAGTAAAGGGAATTTAGCAATGTTCATGTAGTGTGCAAATATGCAGAAGGTTAGAAAGTCAAGCATATGTAACTCAAGGACCACCTATGAATGTTAATAAAGAAAGAACATATGGAGAAGACTCTTGTATTACAAAACACGAAGCCCATGTGCCTTCATCATCCCCAGAAGACTGTCTGTTCATGCTCCCTGGGATTCCATTCAGAAAACAAGTTAATGGTGCCTTCTGCACATTTATGTTAAACAGAGAACCAAAAAGAGGGACTACCCCACTCCAGTGCTTGCTGGGGCTGGGAGAACAAAGAGGCTGAAACTATGAGGTACTCAGAGACAGTGTGGCCAAAAGACATCTTCTATGCAACCAAGCCTCACCTGGCCTTACAAAACAAGTGGTTTGGCCAGAGCTTGAATAACAGCTGGGACTGATGGCCCAATGTAAAGGAGCAGGTGGCAGGCCAGTGGACCCCACTCTGGGGTAGCCCAATGGTGGACAGAACCCCTCCTCCATAAAATGGTAAACACCTGTTCCAAGGAAGGCCATCTAGCCAGAAGGGCCCACCATCTGCTGTAATCAAATTTGCAATCACAGGCAACATTTCCTCTTAAGGGTCCAGCTGGCAATATAAATAAATGGAATGAATGGGGCTCCTCAGGTAAGTACAGCATCTTCTGTGTATGGGGAACAGACATTACTGAGCTGCTGCCATATGGGAATCTCAGTCCACTTGTGCCAGGTCTTTAGAGTTATTCCAAGAGAAGCAAGAATTCATCTTTGTGTTATAGTTTCCAATTTCTAACTGTCGGCAGCATTTAAAAAATATTATGTAGTCCAAAGAAGACAGTCCTGTGGGCTGACTTTGGCGTGCAGCCATCAGTTTCTCATCTCTGCTTGTGAATGTCAAGTTCTAGAGAGACCATTGCTTTAGTCACCTCTGTCCTCTCGCTCCTCTTCCCACTCCTGTCTTACCACCACCAAAGTCTCCTGAACTTGCAGATTCTTCTCCTCAAAAGTTGTGTTTCATAAGGACCTTAAAATTGGCTACTAGTCTAACAGTAATTTATTTCAGTTGAGGACTTTTTAAACTCCATGACTAACCATTGAGAGGTACTTTCTGTATGATTAAGTTAATAATTTTTAAGGAATTGCTTTGGTTTTTGAGGGGTAGAGGGTATATTATTTGGGAAGTGGATGTTTGAGAGTGGGTGGGATCTAGGTTTAAATCCAGCTTCACCACCTGTATCACTTAAGCAAGTGATGCAGCCTCTCTTAGTTTTTCATTATTAAAAAAAAAAAAAGTTAGATTAATGGAGTATATTCAAGCAAAGAATTATTCATGAATTGGGCAGCCCTCAGAACCAAAACAGGTTCAAAGGGACTCCAGGGCTGCTGCTTAGTTGGATAACATTTATCGACAGAAAAAGCAAAGTACAGAAAATGGAAGTGACGTATAGAAACAGCTGGATTGGTTATAGTTGGGCATTTGCCTTATTTGAACCAGGTCTAAATAGTTGTCTGTCTGTGGTTCAGCTACTGTGATTGGCTAAGACTAGGCTACTTGCTGCAAGAGTAGGATATAGCCTGTTTACTCATCAAGTGGGGTTCATTAGGTACTGAGAAACCTTTAGCCCAAACTTAAAGCAGAGGAGGCAGCTTTCGACCAAATTCAATTTAACAGTATTTTTTCACCCACAAAATAGGGAAAACAACTGCAGAGTTTGTTGGTTTTTTTGGGATAAGGATATTTACATGTCTGGTGCCACTGGATGCTCAGGAAATAAAAGTTTCTCTTGGGAACCAATGAAATTGGGACTTCTAATTGCAAATATTATAGCCACATAAAACTTTTATATATTTAATTTTGAAACTTAAGAAATCCATTTTCTATAGAATTTTCATTGTAGGTAGGTAGTGTTGCAGTTGAGATTAGAGAAAGTGGGAAAATAGAGAGGGTGAGGGGTTGAGCCTTGTGGGTGTCTGCACCTGGGAGAGGTCCTCAGGTCAACTTCCAGTGCTGGAGACTTAGGTATAACATGACCTTATTCAATTTAACTCTTTTACTTATTGCTGAATTCCTAGTATCTAGCACATCTGCAAACAAATAAATATTTGCTATTCTTAACTATTAAATTGGTTAATGAATGAATAAAGGGTGTATAGCGGGAGTTTTATCTGGCAAGGATGACTCCTGACTCCGCAGCTCTGTTCAGATCACACCGCATGTTAGAGACAGGGCCAGCTTCACAGGCATGAAACCTGCACTCAGAAGGGCCCCATGCTTGGTTTAAGACTCTGCTGTTGCCATCTTGAAGTGCTTAATAAATTTTAAACAAGGGGCTCTGCAAATTATGTAGCCAGTCCTAATCAGAGCATAACAGTAAACACAGAAATGTCAGTGCATAAATCAAAACGTGCAAACTCATGGCCTCTGGAGCCAATCAAATATTTTTGACCCACACAGTGTTTTTTAAACATAAATAAACTCTTAATATAAATAAACATTTTCTTTAGAATAGTTGGTTTATTAAAAAGTTGTAAAGATAGTACAGAGAGTTCCCATATATCCCTCACCCAGTTTCCAATATTGTTAACATCTCACAAAACATTTGTCACAGCTGAGGAACTAACACATGAACACTACTGTTATTAAACTCTACACAGTATTCAGTTTTCCCCTAATGCCGTTTTTCTGTTCCTGGATTCCATCCAGGATACCACATTACGTTTAGTCAGCACGTCTCCTTAGCCTCTTCAGACTTTCCTTGTTTTGATGAACTTGACAATTTTGAGGACTACCAGTCAGATGTTTTGCAGAACATTCTTCAGTGTTGGTTTGTCTGATTTTTTTCATGGTTAGGTAGGGCTTATGGGTTATGGGGAGGGAGACCAAAGAAGTGAAGTGACTTATCATATCAAAGCCATA
Organism: Rhinopithecus bieti; assembly: GCF_001698545.2. Lineage (NCBI taxonomy): Eukaryota > Metazoa > Chordata > Mammalia > Primates > Cercopithecidae > Rhinopithecus > Rhinopithecus bieti. Next base: position 3,303,895 of record NW_016804595.1, on the reverse strand, counting down.
TTCTATGAACACGATTGATCACTGTTGATGTTAACCTTGATCACTTGGTCAAGGTCATGTTTGCCAGGTTTCTTGCCTGTAAAGCCACCCCTCCCCTATACTGTACTCTTTGGAAGCAACTCACCAAGCATAGCCCACACTCAAGAGCTTCATCTCCTTGAACAGGAGTATTTACATATTTGGAATCTCACTACGTAAGAGATTTTTTTCTTTTCCCTATTTACTATCCAACCATTTATTTATATCAGTGTGGACTCACAGATATTTATTTTATACTTTAGGTTATAATGCAAAACTACTCCATTTATTTTTTTGCTCAGGTTGTTCCAGTTTGGGCCATTCAGGAGCTCTTTCGGGTTGGCTTCTATGCCCCCATCGTTGTATTTTTATTAGCACTTCCTTTCTTTCTGGCACTAAGGTGTCCCAGGCCATCTTATATTTCCTGCTTCCGTCCTAGAATCAGCCACTTTCTCCAAGGAGCCCTGATTGCTTTATTTAAAAAATGGTATTGGAAACCAAGATCCATATGTTGCATGTGCTCAGTGCTATGAGAGGGTTTTCTTTCCTTCTTTTTTAATTTTAAATTTGAATTTCTAAAATTAAGCTGTCAGCTTGTAGAGCCAACTTCCAGGCTGAGTGAACTATGTAATGTTCTAAACTATATAATGGACTAAATAATGTTACTAAATAAAATGTTTGAAAATTTTTTAATGTTCTTGAATTAACTAAAATTTAACCACGGGGAAGTTTCATATAAGAATCTAGATTTCTGGATTCTCTTGAAAAAAACAGAAGGTCTGGCAGTCCTAGATCTATATTCCTGCTGGCCAACAATCAGCTAAGGCTGAGAGGCTTTTTTCCTTTCCTGCATAATACAGTCTGCAGGCTGGCACAGTCCACACCACTCCCAATCATATTACACTCAACCTACTTTACTCATTCATGTTCCTTTGTAATCCCTGAAGGCATGTGAATATGTGATGTCTTGTTTAAGACATATTCAAGTAAATAATTTACTTGAATTAGTTCATGAATTTAGCTTGACTTTGACCCAGAGATAAGATTTTAGAGTCACATTTCTGGTTTCTTCCCTATCCCTTCTACTTAACTTCACTGGATCTTACATGCACATGCAGTGACTCACCATTTCTTGCTCAGTGCTGCCTTAACCCGTCTATGTCAGGTGGAAAAAGTCCTCATCATCCACTCCCAGTCTTTCCCTCAGATTCTTTTTTTCTGGAGAAGATCCCCCAACAGTTTTATTCCTATCTCAGGTTCATTTCAGAAGGGTCACTGTTCCCTTTGGCTCTGCAAAGCCCCCCTCAAGTTGGGCTCCAGTTGTTCTTTCTGGGTTCCCCCAACTGTCCAAAGAGGATCAGTGATGTTGCTATCTTCTCCCTTGCCCCCACCTCCTTCCATTATGTATCTCAGCATGATTTGTCAACCAAATCTGGCTTACTGCAAACTTTAATAACTCTGGAAAACTACCTGTTTGACAACTTTATTTAGATGAAAATGAACACATCAATGCAAATGTACAATACAATTTGAAGATACATACAATACAATTTGGAGAATTGAAGTATAATACAATTTGGAGATACTTCTTCCTCAGTATCAGTAAAAATCTGATACATGCATTTCTCTCTGAGATCTGCAAAGTGTGAAGAGATAACTGTGTATTAATGTTCATGGTAGTGTTACCGCTTTAGACATTACTTGGTTAAACATGGGTCTATAGCAATTCCATGGAGATCTTTCTACCAAGCAGTGGTTTTCAGATTGTGACTCAAGGGCCAGTGGTTGGAGTTGGGAAAAGTAAGGGGAACCCAAGCAGGGGAAGTTCTTCACCACTCCCACACCACTCAGGTTTCTAACTCCCACACCACTCCGGTTTCTAACTCCCACACCACTCAGGTTTCTAACTCCCACACCACTCCGGTTTCTATGGTTATTTGTTTATTCACTGGCCTAGTCCGTTCAGGCTGCTACAACAAAATACCACAAACAGAGTGGCTTATAAACAACAAATGTTTATTTCCCACAGTTCTGGAGGCTGAGAAGTCCAAGATCAAGGCACTGACAGATTCAGTGTCTGGTGAGGCCTTGCTTCCTGGTTCATAGATGGCAGTTTTTGCTGTAACCTCACATGGAGAAAAGAAAAAGGACCCTGTTTTTTTTGTTGTTTTTTGTTTGTTTGTTTGTTTGTTTGTTATTTTGAGATGGAGTTTCACTCTTGTTGCCCAGGCTGGAGTGCAATGGCACAATCTTGGCTCCCCGCAATCTCCGCCTCCCGGGTTCAAGTGATTCTCCTGCCTCAGCCTCTCTAGTAGCTGGGATTACAGACATGCACCACCATGTCCAGCTAATTTTGTATTTTTAGGTCAGATGGGGTTTCTCCATGTTGGTCAGGCTGGTCTTGAACTCCCGACCTCAGGTGATCCGCCCACCTCAGCCTCCCAAAGGGCTGAGATTACAGGCCTGAGCCACTGCACCCGGCCAGGACCCTCCTTTTTAAAGGCACTAATCCCATTTATGGGGTGTCTGCCTTTATGAATTAATCACCTCCTAAAGGCCCCACCTCCTAGTACCATCAGCTTGGGGATTAGGATTTCAACATATGCATTTGAGGGGGGCATTAGCATTCAATCCATTACATTCAGTAATTACATATGGAGAACCACTGTGTTCTGCTACGCATTCGATGCCAGGGCTATGACTATGAACAAGAAAGATCCCTGACATTACACAATTTTCAGTCTCCTGGGAGATAAAAAAAAAAAAAAGGACAGTTAAAAGATGATGTGGTAGTATTGTCATGGAAGAAGTAGCAGGTGTTATGATATGCCTAACTAGACTGAGGGTGAGGTGGGAAGGGAGGACATTCTAGAGGAAGTGATAAATTAGTTGAGGTTTGAATAACAAACAGGAGTTAGGCAAAATGGAGAAGCTGAGGAGGAGGTTTCCAGCTACCAACCCTCCAGTATGCAGCAATGCACAGAAGCAAGTGAGCAAGAGGATGGTAGCTTCAGATGGCTAGAGTATTACACACAAGTTAGGAGAATCCAGAAATGATGGTGGACCGTGTGTGAAATCATAAAGGGTCTTGCCTGCATGTTAAATAGCTTGGATTTCACTTTGGAATCTGTAGGAGGCTGCTTTAGAGTTTTGTGCAGAAAAACAGATTTCCTGGCTACATTTGCATATTAGGAAAGTCCTTCACCTGCCACGTGGAGATTGGAGAAATGCAGGAGTAAAGAAAGGAAGCTCAGTTCCAAGGGAGCTGCATAAACCAGGCAGGAGGTGGGCTCAGAAGGAGGCAGTGGGGCTGGAGAGAAGTTTAGAGATCAGCAACCGTTCAAGACAAGACTTGGTGTTAATTGTCCTCCACGTAAGGGAAGAAAGATTCTACTGGGGAATAAAGAATAGTTTTATTTGTGAGGATACTCACAATATTATATCCATGACAAAGAACCTGGCCTTCAAATTCTGGTTGGGGCTCATCAAAAAGCTAGAAGGTGTGGCAGTCCTAGACCTATATTCCTGATCAAACTCAGCCTAACTTTTAAGAACCAATGAAGTTCATTAACATCCTGTTCTCGGCTCTGTCTCATTTGGCCCATTTGATTTTCAGCAAACTGGTCAGATTTGCACTGTCTAGAGTTTGTTTCTAATGGCTTTTATTGTCAATCCATGGTGAATATCTTTCACAGTTGTCTTGGGTCTTTCTTAATCTACTGTTCCTTTCACATCCATGCTGTGAAAGCAGCAGACAAAGGCAGCCATCTGGGAGCTGGGAATGCTGATGAGCAACTCAGAAGTGGCGCTGGGGGTAGGAGGAGGTGTGACGAGCAGGCACACTGGACTCATGGTTGCTCCTTGGGGTGGCTGAAACAGCACTTCCTATGCCCAGCACATGGCATGTCTGAAAGAATTAAGACTCTCTTGAGAACATATAATCACATACCACTGTTTGTCTTTCTTTTGGCCCGACCTCCATGATAACAGACTGGAGGATAGCACAAAAGGGCTGGGGAGGGGCAGAGGGAGGGAGCTGGAAAACAGAGTAGTAGCCAGTTTATTTCTAAGCATTTGCAGCTGTCAGCTTGTTTGGGGACTTTTTTTTTCTCTTTTTTTAGGCAGAGGAACAAAGTCCTGCTACACAGGATTGTTTTCCTTGGCATGACAAACAGACACTTTCTTGAGGAACGTACTGAGATAACACAAAACATCTGCTAAGAGGAATCAATCCTAGCAGCTGAATTTTCATCAGCATCAGCAAGAACATGAAGCTTCTCTCTCTCTGCCTCTCTCTCTGTATATGTATGTGTGTGTGTATGTGTGTGTGTGTGTGTATATACACACACATATATATATATAGCAGGTGGCAGGAGAATGGATGGGGATGAAGGGGCAAGAGAATAAGCTAAGAGGAGGAGGATATATATTATTAAGAAACATCTGTGCTGTTCATGAGTTTTGTTTTGTTTTGTTTCATTTTGTTTTTGCCTTGTGATCTGATTGCATCTTGTTTTGCGAGTATTTTGGAAATGGTGTGTTCTCAGTCATGCTGCCAGAGGAGGTATGTTTTCTTTTCCACGTGTGTGGGATGTTGTTTTAATCGTGAACTATTGAGAATGAGTTGTTTTTATGACTTGTAGAGGGATTTCACATCCCTCTTATTACTGGACTCTGAAGACAGAAGGGATGGCACAAAAGCCCTCAGACATAAATAACAGTTTCAAGGAGAAACATGGGCACTTCTGGGTGTTGTTGACGTGTCATCAGGGGTCCCAAAGGATTGGCCAGGACGTCAGGTTTCATCACGTATCCTTTGGAAGCTCCTTGGACAGTTCACATGCTATTCCCATCTATCACAGGTCTTCCAAGTATACTTTCCAAGAAAAGTTTACCCTTTGGAGAAGAGGCAGCTTCACCTGTCCTGTTTCGTTTGCTCTCCTGCCACCCCTGTCTTGGCGTTGATTCAGAAGAGCTGTCTTCCTAGCATTGGTGACATCGGCTGCCATTTGCCAGATGCCTTCTGTGTGCCTGCTGGCACTGTGCTTCTCATTCAGTCCTCGCGGTCTCATGAAGAGCTAGGTATTATTATCACCATTCCTCAGACAAGGAAACAGACTTTTGAAAGTTAGCAAAGTTGCTTAAGGGCAAGCAGCACAGAAGTCCCACAGCTGGAATCGCAAGTGGGATTGAGGCCAGAGCCAGGCACTTCACCAGTGTCCTAAACCCCCAGTGACACATACATTTGAGAAAGTAAAAGCCAAACTACCCTTTTCCACCTTGTCTTCTAACAAGTGTCAATTGTTGTGTCAATTGTATTTGGGTGAGATGAAAGGACCTGTAGAACCCTGCAAAGCTTCCTGACAGAATGGAAAGAGGATAGGCTCCGAGACAGACTTGAATTCAGATCCCTCTTCATCACAAACTAGCTCTATAAAACCAAAGTCAATCCCTTCACCTCTTTGAGCTTTGATTTCAGGGTATGCAGATGGCACAGGAGCTCAACTCTCATTCCAACAGTTAGCAAGTATTTATTCCATACCCACCTTGCTCTAGGTGCCAAGCCACAAAGGAGGCATCACTAAGGAGACATTTGTGAGGAGGCTGGACACCATCCCTGCTCTCACAGAGTGGCCAGTCTGGAGCAGGTAACAGACCTGAAGCAGGGACTCCCACAGATACATGTGGAATTACCATGTGTGATCTGTGCAGGAAAATTTCAGGAGCAGAATAGCAGATGCCAGGGAAGCTGGGTCTGGGGATGATGGGAGACGCTGAGCCAAGCTCTAAAGAAAGAAGAGGCAGTAACCAGGTGATCAATAAAGGGGGCTTCTGCCAGTTGTTTGCAGAACTTGAGGTGTTTGGGGGCAGTTCTCCAGTATCCCCGGAGACAACCTTTTGGTTCTTACTCTTCAGACCACAAAAGCCCAGGTTTAGCCCAGCACCGATCACAGATCAGCGTCTCATTCCCAGGTGTTGGCCTTTCTCTTCAGAAGAAAAGGGAGAATTATGAAAACAGGAATGATTAACAGCCAACTCAGAACACACACCCCCACCCCCCAATCTCCTGGACCTTTGTCAACCAAAGCATTTCTGCATGTTCTAAAGGACTTTTTCCTTTTTTGGCCTCCATAACAAGATAAAATAAGTAACACAAGCCATTTAGGCAACATATTTTCTTTCAGAGGTGCCTGAAAAGGAAGGATTGAATGAGATGTTTGAGGGCTTAGTGGAAGGGAGGGGCAGGAGGGAAAGAGGAGGAAAGAAAAATGGGTTGAAGTGCAGAAATTACTGGAATTTTTATTAAATTTTCTTGGGGAGAAAGGAGATTTACTAAGTCAGAGATGAAAGGCAAATCTGCATGGGGCTCCAGAGAAATTATTACGTTTCATACTCAATTTAGCTCTCACACTGAATGTGGCTTGGAGATCAGAAAGTTGTGGTTAGACACATTCATAAACTCAGCAGGGCTCTGTCAGATGCGGGTTCCTGACTGAGTACCAAGGCTTCATGAGCAACAGAGACAGGGCTACAAGGCTGTCTCATCAAGCCTTCAAGAGAGACTCCAGGCCTGCACTCTCCTCACTCTCCACCCTTACCCCAGTGCCCTGGCCTGCCTCCTCCTTAGCCTGTTTGCCCAGAAAACTCTAGTCTTGCTTTGAGTCTAACTGGTGAGCAGACTCCTGCTAGAAACTTATATTAGTGATTGGTTTGGATTCTGGCCTCTGCTTAGGCATGTTGCCTCAGCTCACGCCAAAACCTGAGCTCAGCTGGCCCTGTTTCAGGTTCATTAACTCCATTTCAGTACTGATCCATTTGCAGAAACTAAGCTACACCACATGACTCAAGGCCATCCAGGCCCAGGGTTATCCTTGGATACCTGGATGTCCATCCCCTCTCTGTGGAGCACTCGTCTGAACACTTTCTCAATGTGGGCCAACTTATTGGAGTCTGAAATTTTCCAGTTTTTAATCTAAGAGCCACAGGCAGTAGTTCAGGGTAGGATAGAGGGAAGGGCATGTTCTAAGACTCAATTATTGATTGCAGATCACTTGGAGATCTTGTGATCAAAGATTGTTTTCTATATCATCAATACAGGCAGATATCTAACAATCTGGGATTATTGCTGATGGTTTGTCTGGATTATTATAAGACTAGTCAAAATTTAACTCCAAACCCTTACAATCTATTTCAGTTAGGACTGCTGGTTAATGTTGTCTGGCATTAACTTTCTAATTGAGTACAGTGACTGAAAATTAACTTTCACCACCTGGAAAAAAAAAAAAAAGATTGAAAAGAAAAGAAGGAAGGTTTCAATGATAAAAATAAAGTTTCGGATTTTTTTCCTTTCCACACCCTAGGCTGAATCACAGTGTTCCTCATTGCAGAGTTTTCTCTTCTCCCCAAAAGCAACAGGCAGCCTTCCATGCCAGGACTATATGTATCAAGAGTCTGGCAAAAAGCTATCCTTTCTGCTGTGGGTTTTATTTATTTTATTTTATTTTATTTTTTGCCTCCCCCAAACAGGAGATGATGGATTCACGTCTTGACTAAATAAGACCACTGCTTTTTTCTGATTCAATTTTGATTGATGAAGTATTCCTGCCTTGCCTGTGCCAGGTGCTTTCAAAGGTGGAATCAAAGTATAACACAGTCCCTTTGTTCAGAGAACTTACAGCAATAAAAGACGTAAGTTTGAGAAACTAGTAGAAAATAATGCAAGGTAGATTATACTCCAGGGCTTATTCAGTACCTGCCACTGTAAGTTCTTTGCAAGTTCAGAATTGATGTATTAATGCCAAGACTGCTATCCTGAAAATAAATAGGCAGGAGGAATTTAATCCCCAAGTGTGTTACAAAGACCATTTGGTCAATGGGATACTAAAACTAACAGTTCACAATAGAATACTCACTATCTACAAGGCAGTAAGCTAACCCTTTTAGATGTTTATATAATTAATCCGCACAACCACCTAAGCTACAAATAACATTAATATATCCCTATTTTTCTTTAAGGATGGGGAGAGTGAGGATAGGAGACACTACATCATCTGAATATGGCTACATTATGAATAAGTGGTAAAGCTAGAAATGAAGCCTAGGAATTCTGATTACAGACTCTGTGTTTTAAATCAATAGCTATTATGAGCAAAGGGGAATCCAGATTTAAATAGGACTTTTTCCTACAGATATTCTCAGATCCTTTACTATGCTTGGGTACATTGTAAACCTCTATGAAAACAGCATTTTTGCCAATATATTTGGCCTCAGAATCCTCTCTTTTTAGCCAAGGATCTCTCGAGAATCAAGACTTTTAAAACACATAATGGGGAATATTGAAGTGGAGGGTCCATCATATCTTCTGTGCTCGTGAGGCAGAAGGAGGGCATTAGTTATGGTCCTGATGTTGGGTCAGTTGTGCCATGTAGACCACAGGTTGCCGTTTGCTCCAACCTAGCCATGTACAGCTCCCCAGGTCCAGGCTGCCGTTGTAGCTAGCCAAGTGTCCATTTGAGGTGATCCAGTTGCCTTTCTTCCAACTGCTGAACTGGATTCTTTTAAAACAAATATTTTTTGAGCTCCTTCTACAAGCAAGCTAATTGCAGGTCATAAAATGGTTTTCTTGACTGGACAAGATAGCTTACGCCTATAATCCCAGCACTTTGAGAGGCTGAGGTGGGAGGACTATTTGAGCCCAGGAGTTTGAGACCAGGCTGGGCAACATAGTGAGACTTTATCTCTACAAAAACATTTACAAAAGTTAGCCAGGCATGGTGGCGCATGCCTGTATTCTCAGCTACTCAGAAGGCTGAGGCAGGAGGATTGCTTGGGCCCAGGAGGCTGAGGCTGCAGTGAACTGTGATTGTGACATTGCACTCCAGACTGGGTAGAGTAAAACTCTGTCCTTAAAAAATGAATAAATTAAAATAAAATGGTATTCTAATCGCTCACCTTCCCTGACACCATAGAACCTATAGGATGCTGAAGAAAAAGCCTGAGTTTTGAAGCCAAATCTCTATCTCATTTTACCCATGTGGCCTGGGGCAAATGATTTAACTGAGCTAAGCCTCAGTTTCCTTTAAAAAAAAAAAAAAGGGCCGGGCGCAGTGGCTCACGCCTGTAATCCCAGCACTTTGGGAGGCCGAGGCGGGCAGATCATGAGGTCAGGCGATCGAGACCATCCTGGCTAACACGGTGAAACCCCGTCTCTACTAAAATACAAAAAATTAGCCAGGTGTGGTGGCGGGCGCCTGTAGTCCCAGCTACTCGGGAGGCTGAGGCAGGAGAATGGTGTGAACCCGGGAGGCGGAGCTCGCAGTGAGCCAAGATCGTGCCACTGCACTCCAGCCTGGGCGAAAGTGCAAGACTCCGTCTCAAACAACAACAACAACAAAACTGAAACAATAATTCCACTACTCAGGGTGTCACTGGGATTAAATGACATTGCACATACACAGATCAGCCCTCATTTGGAGTTATCTTTTCTTTTAGTTATTTAATGGAGATTGGATACTTCTTTGCAGCACCATAAAGAAAGAAAACCAGCTCAAATCAATCAGTTTTCATGATGGCTCTCTGGAGCCTGCCAGGAAAGGGAGTGGGTCAGCAAGCTGCATCTTGTTTTACCTTGCTGCCATGAGGCCAGTTACACAGAATGAGAAAGTTCCAGAGTCTGCAGAAAGGGTGGACATCCAGGTCTCTCCATCTGAAGGGACAACCTCTTCCAAGTCCCACCTTCTGAGAAGGTTTATTTAAAACACACACACACAAATCTGGACGTCCGTAAGGCAGAAGAGAAAAGGGTGAAAATAGTATACAAACTATAGAATTGGCCCCTGAACCATCAATAAATATAAGAATTTTTCAAATTCATGTAGCTTTACTGTTCTTTGCCCCACTCCCTGTGAGCTGGATTTTGTCTCTTATTCAGCAGAGAACCCAGTGGGGTTTCCTAGGCTCCCAAGGGCTCCCAGCCTCTTTGCAGTGTCTGGAGTTGGCCTGGGGTGACCTCAGTGCATGCTGAACATGTCTCGACTTGAACCATTCACAGCTTTTGCTTTTGAAGAATGAATTACATGCAAAGGAGGGAATGGTGGAAGAGTGGGGCCTGACTTAGCAGCCAGAGCCAAGAGATTCTGAGCCTGGAGTCCTACCTGCCCGAGGAGTTCAGGTGGGAAATAATGAAATTGAACTTACTCCCAAAGCTCCCATTGAGTGCCAAGCACAGTACAGATACTATTATAAAAACCCTACAAGGTAAATTTGTGTATTAGTTTTATAATAAAGTTGAGTGATGAAGACTCGACTGGATTTTAAACTAAAGACCTAGTTTAAAATCCTAGCCCTACTACTTACATGCTACATAGGCTGCATAAGTTGTAGCTAGTAGGAAGTAGGGCTAGGGTTTTAAACTAGGTCTTCCAGATTCCAAACCAACTACTTACTCTAAAGCCATAGCCCAAAATGAATAGGCAAGAGGCAAACCCCCTTCAAGGCCAGAGACAAGTCAGAGACTTTCCAGACCAGGTTTGGAATGGAAGGCACAGCCGAGATTTCCGAGCTGAGCAGAGGCAGAGATGGGGGAAACAGAGCTGCTTGGAGACAATCTAAAGGGGGCCAGCAATTGCCATGAGCATCTGCAGTGTGTCCAAAACTTTGCTTTATCTGCAGTCAGTGTGGAGGGTAGAGGGGCTGGCTATAAGGACCACACAGATAAACTGGCACAGCTGTAAATCCCTGTGTCCCCCAGCATCTGGTGAGCTTCCATGAGACTGGAACCAGGGAGGGGGAAGGGGGAGCATACCTGAGGGAGTTTGAGCTGCCCAGAAAGGAAGGACCTCGGAGCTTAGAAGTGTGTGCAGAGCCCCAGAGCAGTGCTCGTGGACTTTGGAGTCAAGCTAACTGGCCCAATCCCTCCTCTACTATTTCCCTGCTGGGTGACCTTGGGCAGCTACTTAATTGTCCCAAATCTATTTCTTTATCTGTGAGATGGAAATAATTTAAGGCCTGTTCTGAGGGCTCAGTCAGCTAATCCATATAAAGGGCTTGGCACAGTCCCTAAAACATAGTAAGAGCTCAGTAAATACTACTGTTAATCCCAGGTCTGTGGTCTTAAGGCCTGAGCAGAGAAAGCTAACATACTCTCGTTGAAGGCAGCAGAGTATGTTAACTGACCTTTTCTCACCTCTGGTTGTGGCTTCTGATGCTGTGGACATTTTTCTGCCCTTCTCTGCCTTCTGTCCCCATCCTCTTTCTTTTGCTTATTTATGTTTCTGTGCCACTGAAGAGTAACCTTTAGATGTCTCACTGTGCTTGACAATCAAGTGGTTCTTCTAACCTGGCAAGAGAGAGAGTTGTACTCCGTAATACCCATTTTTTGGATTTTAGAGTCAGGCTGACTTGGTTTAAATCCCAGCCCTACCACTTTTTAGCAACAGAATTCATGTTGCAGAGCCTCAGTGCTGTTTATCTATGAAACATTAATAGGAATAATAAAACCTATTCCACAGATATGTTGTGAAGATAACATATGTCAACCTCCTGGCATTGTCACCAGCTGGGTTACAGGACTCCCCTTGTGAAGGAAACATACCTGTCTTAGAGGGAATTCCACCACTTCTGGGACTCAGGCTTGAAAGACTCCAGACCCGCCCCCAGCGTGGCAGCAGCAGTTCTGCAGGCCCCTCTCCACTGAGAAAGCAGCCCATAAACTCTGCGTGTGGCTACCCTCCACCTTCTCCTCAGCTCTACCTCACCCTCAACCCCAAATCCCAGCATCTGTTGCCCAGGCAGTCAGCTCCCAAGCAGTGCCAGAGCTTCTCCCTGGGTTCATTTCATATGTTGCCACTTTGTTTCAAAGAAAAACCAGTATCAGTGCTGGGACCCAAGGGAAACAGATCTTGTCACTGCCGCCTGCCAGACATGTTCCTTCTCATCCTGTGCTGGGGTCCCAAGTGATCCCATTATAGTGTCCCACCAGACAGCTGCCACTAGGTTTCTGTGGAGGAAAGGACAGCAAAATTCCAGGCTTCCTGGGGACTTGGGGCACGCACTGCGCACAGCTCTACAATTTTGCTGAAAGGCTAGTGGTCATTTCTACCTTTCCTTGACAAGGATAATTCTGTTGTTTTGTTTTGTTTTTTTGAGACACAGTTTCACTCTGTCGCCCAGGCTGGAATGCAGTGGCTCAGTCTCGGCTCACTGCAACCTCCACCTCCCAGGTTCAAGCAGTTCCCCTGGCTCATCCTCCCAAGTAGGTGAGATTACAGGAGCACGCCATAACGCCTGGCTAATTTTTTTTGTATTTTTAGTAGAGACGGTGTTTCACCATATTGGCCAGACTGGTCTCGAACTCCTGACCGCAGGCAATCCGCCTGCCTTGGCCTCCCAAATTGCTGGGATTACAGGTGTGAGCCACTGCGTCCGGCCCAGTAATTCTTTTCCTTATAACAACAGGCCTTACCTTGCAGAGAAAAGGGAGGACATTATCATTTAATAAGCTCTCACTATATTCTAGGCACTGTAGGAGGATCTTACGTTAATACCCTCCCAGCCATGTAAGGAAGACCTTATTAGGACCACTCTTTTACGGACGAGAAACCAAAAGTCAAACAACTTGCCCACAGTCATACATCTGGAAGGGGAGCAGAGTAAGAATTCAAACACTGTCTGTTTAACTTAGGAACCCATTACAACATGTCACCACTTAAGGACAGCGTAAATAACAAAACAGCTTAAGCAGTGTTTGAGAGGGAGAAAGGAAGTGGGCTTGCGATCCTGCAATTTGTTGCTTTGACCGAGCTGGGAGTAGTGGTCATCAGATGGGAAATCTGAGTGACTTCGATGACCACTCACCCTTTCTGTGTTATGAAAAACAAGACCTCCCCCCAACTCTTACCTTCCTCAAAGAGACAGAGGGGGAATCTGTGTGATGCAAAGTATCTGTGAAAGTTACTGAATTTGCCCACCTCAGAAACAGTATACCTCAGGAAAAACTTTGCAAACTGGTAGCCTGCAAGCCCAGTGTAATTTAGAGAGATGTTTTATTTTGACTAATGGTACTTTTTAAAACTTCAAGTTAATTGCTTAATGTTTAAAAAATGCAGTAGGTCCACATATAACTCTTAAATTTCTGAATTATCTTGAAAAATTAGAAGCTGTAACAACACTGGGCCTCCATCCCTATATGGCCACTGTTGGCTGTAGTCACAGCAACTGCTCCCTTTGATGAGGAGGTGGAAGGTGCTTTCTAGTTTGCAACAACCCCCGCCCCCCACTCCCTATGACTCCTGTGACACGGGGTGCCAGTCTCCCTGTAGCCTCACCCTCAGACAGTTTTCTGATATTAGAGGAAACAGGAAAAGGAACTTTCCTGTTATGGTTTCATTCTTTCTTCTTTTTTTCTTCTCTAGGTGTTCCCTTCCCAAAGAACTTCCTTCAGATCTGCAAGAAGATCCTGTGCCGCCTTTTCCGGGTCTTTGTCCACGTCTACATCCACCACTTCGACCGGGTCATTGTGATGGGTGCAGAGGCCCATGTCAACACCTGCTACAAACACTTCTATTACTTTGTCACAGAGATGAACCTCATAGACCGCAAGGAGCTCGAGCCTTTGGTAAGTGGCACCATGCAATAATGGTATCCAAGTCACCCCAGGAGCTCGGCCATTTGTCATAGTGTATTGTCAATCCCTGGAAAATGCTCACTGATGGCTAGCTGTTAGCAGAGGGCTGCAGAATTGAATGGGGTTTAGTGGTCAACAAACAGCCAGGAGATGCCAAGATGTCCACTGTCACCAAATAAGTGTCCGAGATTACTCTCCAAGAGGTAGCAGAATGTAGCGGGAATATGATAGTTTGGATCAGAGGGAGTAGCTTTAATTCTCAGCTCCAAAGTCATTCTTCCACTTACTGCATTCCTTAAATGGGCATCTTTGATATCTTATATTATCTCTCACTCTGTTAATCAAAGATGATCAGAAACATTTCTTCAGTAGGTAAAGAAATATTTAGCACCTACTGTGTGCCAGCTGCTAGGCATACAGTCAGGTAAAACTGCCTTCAGGCAGCTTTTACTCCAGAGGTAGTGACAGAAGTTAAGCCCTAAATAAGAATACAATCTCACAGGGACTTTGCTTTTCACACTGAGTTTTCCGTTATGCAGTTTCAATGAGATATATTAGAATAGAGAACATTTGATATGATTAAATCCTTAGTGTTATTGTTTAGGTGAATGGGGAATACTTTTATTTTCTTCAAAAGCTGTCTTTCCAGTGGCACTCAATCTGTGCTTCAGAAGTCAAGGACGCCTAAAAACCTCATCATCTTTTGTACCATGCAGCATCTCAATGCAGACACTTTGATCAAAGGATTTTTTAGTGGCTCTATTGAGTACTATATTATGCCCCCATATAATACAAGGTGGCTGTTTTGCTAAATATAACTGACAGAGCAACTACATTTCATCCAAGTTCATTTGAATAACCAGAGTACGAGGGCCAGGCTGTCCTCTTTTGCCACCCTGTATCCCTTTCTCTTTATGTACCTATTTTAAAACACGGGTTTATTATTTTTATTTTTATTTTTTCTTTGAGACAGGGTCTCACTCTGTCTCCCAGTCTGGAGTGCAATGGCAAGGTCATAGCTCACCATAGCTCACCTTCAACTCCTGGGTTCAAGCAATCCTCCCACCTCAGCCTCCCAAGTAGCTGGGACTATAGGCTGGCATGGCTGGTTTTTTTTTTTTTTTTTTTTAGAGATGGGATGTCACTATGTTGTCCAAGCTTGTCTCAAACTCCTGGCTTCAAGCAATTCTCCACCCTTGTTCTCCCAAAGTGCTGGGATTACAGGTGGGAGCCACCACGCCTGGCCAGGTTTTATTATTATTTAGGTATGGTAAAGCTAACAGATCAGATGACTGTCATTGAAAAGAGAATTTGTTATACTCGTCCCAAGAGAAAGAGCCATGCCGCGCCACAAGAGAGCACATGGGAAAGCACCAGGGTTAGTCAGGAGATGGAGGGAGCAGAGAAAGCAAGGGCAAGAACCCTCACTGTGGTTTTCATGGGAAGGAATGGGCCAGACAGAGTAAGCAGGTTTAGGGTTGGCTAACTTGAATAATCTCTGGAGCCTAGGGGTTATTCCTAGTTATCTGATACCTGGCCCTGGGGTGGTTAGTGTGAGACCCTGATGGAGGAAGAATTTGGGGTGCAGGCTCTGCAGGATTGGTTTGCATTGGTTGTTGTGTAAACAGCTTGAGAGCAAATTGTTTACCATCACTAGGAATTGGCTAGCTCTGGGAGGGGCAGTCCCTCCAGGATCAACAAGACCACTTTGATGCTAAAGAATCAAAACACAAAAAATAAGAGATATGTTTAATACAGTACAGTACCTGTACCTGGCAAGGAAGATGGTGAATTTCACATATCACCTTTAGTGTTTTTCACCTTGAAATTTATTATTGTGCTATGAGAATATATGGCAAAAAAATATATGTATATATTATACAATATATATATAATACTATATATATATATATTTGCATTACTCAGTAGTCCTGGAACAAAGCAAGACTTTTTGGGGTACACTTGAGATGTCTCACATATTTACTTTAAAAAGAGCCTATTTTCTTCATTTTCTTTCAGAGAAATCTTCTAGAGAGATCTCTAGAAGGCTCTGGGGTAGGAACCGAGTTGTCTCTAAATGCAGTTGGACAAATAGTATGGAAAGAAGCTACAATTCATTGATGGCTGAGTTTTATAAAGGCTGTTTTGGGTAAACAGCCACTATGGGAAGATAAGGTTGTACAAACAGCTCAAGGGAGTTAAGACTAGAAACAATTGATAAAGCTAATTTCAGAAAATGTCAAGGACAGAGGAAAGATGGACAAGGGCCATGTAAATGAAGAGCCAGAAGAAACCACTGCGATCTCCTAGATGGTTTCAGTTCAGTTCCCTTCTGTAGTCATGTTCAGGTCGATGCAAGATAACTTCTCCAAAGGCCCACAAGACGGAAGAGGCTGTGGAAGCACTCACACTTCCAGTTTCACTGAGCTAAGGGATCAGAAACACCAAGATAGAGCTGAAAGTCAATTTCTCCTTTATGCCTGAAAGCATAAAGACAACATTGTAGGAAAAAGCTGAGTGTAAGTTATCAAGTAGAGAAAGGCTTTCTTTGCTGTCAGAAAACTCAGTTATTTTCTATAATTGAAGAAAAGGCTCCAAGGCAGTGCCAGGAACTAACTTGAAGTCTCAGAGTCACAGAATGGCCTCAAACGTGTCAGTATCCTAGACATGAGACTCTTTGGGGGACTGGGATAAAATTAGGTTAACCAGAAACTTTTAACAGTTTAAGTGAGCAAGAAAGGTACCAGGTTTTATTCCCCAGAAGTTTATATTTCTTTAAATCTTGTTTGCAATAGTATACTTCCTACATTTCTGTGTTAATTATAATTACAGGGAAATTAATTTTAATGCTTGTAAATATTTATACTTTTTAATTGCTTAATTGTCAGAACTTATCTGTTTGTTTTACACTAACCAAAACCTATAAAGGAATAGAAATAGATATTAAGAATGTTTCTGAGGCTAATCATATAATATCAGGCTCTGGATACTTAGCACATGCAGTGTCCATTAAGAGTAGGTCGTTTATGGCTTGTGGATTGCTATTGCTGAAATGACCATTTCAACAGTTGACAGTGCTAGGATACCTAACTGCTAATACTATTACAGCACACATATTCAAATCAGGCATAGCATCTCAAGTCAACACATTTTTATTTGGTTTGCATATATTGATACTCTATATATGCAACTCTAGTTGCTCAGCTATTCTATGTGCATAAAAAATCTACGCTCTCAAGACATTTACAATACAGTCTGAAAAATATAAAATAATAAATGTTACCCATTTTTGTCCCTCAAAGGATGATGAAGGAATCAGGCATTTGGCTTCACATTCTAGTTGTACATTCTTTAGAATCGAATGCAGCTGGGGCCAGAAGGGCAGCATTTGTCCAGCCAGTTTCCCTTAGAACATCAGCATTCCCAGAGTTCCCACGCCACTGGTGGGACATTCTTGGTGTCATGCCTTGGGATTCCACAGTATGGAACTCTGAGACCCCACCACCACCTCATGTTTCCCTCTGCCTTGCCTCCACCATGCACAGCCACACATCTCTGGTTGCTTTTGTCTGATGTGGACTGAGTATCTACCACACAGGTTGTGTTGGGGATCCATCTAGCACCCCACTGGGGTAGGAGAGTCAGTATCATACAGTGCCTAAGAAAAGTCTTAGACTGTGGGTTCCATTTCTGGACCCTGCATTTACTAACATGCAACCTTGAGCAAGATATATAGCTTTTCAAAGCTTCATTTTCCTCATTCATAGAATGGGTATAATAAGAGTTATAAAAATTAAATGGATTAATCACATGGTAAGTGCTTAAGAAATGTTAGCTAAGTGAGATAATGACTGTAACAGTAGCTGGGCTGTAGTTGGTGGATGTTCCTGAATTCTCCCTTCCCTAGTTCCCATGACCTCTTTTCTATCTTAGTGATTGATTCCCTAGGTAGACTCCTAGCAGATGTAGTTAATTGTATTTGTATCAGCCCCTCCCACGGGATTGTCAACTCTTTGAAGGCTGGGAATATAAAGGACATATTCCTGCATTGCTTAGGGTTCCTAGTACCTAATAAATCCTTAATATGTATTTGAATTGGGGAGAGTACTTGAAGGATGATGCACCTCCATTCAAAGGGGTTACACACTGGTTACTCTCTTCAATACGCCCCTTATCTCAGAACATGCTTGCAGACCTCCACTTACCCATTTCCATGTTGGGAATAATGCTTCATCCTATCAGATTAGCAACAGACATTAAAAGCAAAATAAGAGAGCAGGGATGCATCATAAGCTTTAGGCCTCGCAGAGAAAGACAAGGCCTCAACTCTCAGTCATTCTCTGTTCCAAATTCCAGATAGATCACCCAGGAAATCTTGAATCCTCTCACACTGCTTTTGTGCCCTGGTGTGTCAGGCAAAGGGTAACCAACCCTCCCTGTTTTAGCAGTGAAATTCTCATGTCCTGGGAAAACCCTTGGTCTCTGTCAAACTAGGACGGTTGGTCATCCTATCAGGCCTCTGAGTGGGAATACAGTTTGGAATTCAGAAGCTGGGAAGAGGTCACCTTGGCTAGCCTGGTGAAGACCATCACATCCATCCACCCCCAGAGCTTGCCTCATGGCTCCCATTGGGACCTGCTGTTCAGCCGCTATGGCCGGCAGCCTGGGAACCCAGGCAAACACATGCCATTTCACTTGGTCTCCAGCAGGGAGGGGGAGCCTGGCACACTGACACAGACACAGACGTGACAGATCATCCATTGCTCATGTAAATGCAACAGCTGAAGATAACTTGAACTCAAGCAAGTTCCCTGTTGGAGGAAACAGCCCAAATGATGCTGATAATTAGAAAATGGGCCAGGCCCTGATTGAATAAGCAGGCTGCTCTTGGCCCTTGGCTGCCAGGGAGTCAGCTGACAGAATTGAACTAATCAGAATTACCATTAGCAAGCACAAATAGCCCCCAGTGTTTTGTTGGCCTTTCACTGGAAACAAAAGCGGACTCAGAGAGGGCTGTTAGCAATGCAGCAGTTATGAATGAAGAGCTGATTAGGGCAGGGAAGGAGAGAGATTGGTGAGGTGGGGAGAACAGACAGGAGGAGACTTGTTCACCTTAATGCACCTGCTGACCCCTGGGTGACCTTGGTCCAGGACCGTCTCATTCTCTCTCCAAGGCTCCATTTTCTTGTTTCTAACAATGAGGGTGATTATACCATCACCTACCTTGTAGAGGTGCTGCTGTGAAACCAAATGTTACCACAGGGCTGTTCCGTTACCTTATAGCAGGGTGCCTGGACCATAGGGGTTTCTCAGGAGTCCACATACACACACCTGCATCAGAATCTTCTGGAGGAAATATTTTGTCAGTACATTCTTGGGCCTCACCCCAGATACACTAAATCAGAATTATTAAGATTAGTGCCTAGTACCAAGCACCCTGAGTCTGCATCTCAAACTTTAATGTGCATATGAATCACCGGGGGAATCTTGCTGAATGCAAATTCTGATTCAGTACATCTGAGAGAAGGAGACTCGAGAATGTTCGTTTTCCTCCCAGATGATATGGATGCTGCTGGTTCCCAGACCACACGTTGAGGGGAAAGACCCTAGCTGACAATTACCCTCAAATGTGAAAATTACCATTTTTAGCACTTCATCTCTTCTCCTCTAGGATTGGGAGTTAGCTTAGTGGAGTGGGAAAGTAAACCAAAAAGGAGAAAAATCTGAAGATCAGTGTTTGCCAAGAGAGCTCCTCAAAATGCCAGTCCTGAGTGATGGTCAGTGAAAACAGACTTCCTTCTGTGGTCAAATGAGTTTACAAAATACTGCATCGTGTCCACCCTTGAAGATTTACGGTGTACAATAGCATATCAAAGGCTTTGAGAAGCCATCCAGTAAAGAAACTTCTTCAATTTTGTGTAGCCCGCCCAATTTAACTGCATTTGGCTACTGGACTTTTTTGTTTTGCTATCACTCATTGACATATTAGAGATATCATGATTCACAGAACACCCTCTGGGCAGCACTGCTCATCTTTGTGATGTGATGTGTCTCTAGATTTTTCTGTTTTCCTCACGCCTCCCTGGCCTCAAACCACACAGCCACCACTGCTGCACGGAGAGGGAGGTGGGAAGGAAGTGAAACTCCATATGGGAGCACTTCACACACACACAAGAAATGCAGTCCTCTTCATTGTTGCTCCTCATCCTCCCACATCGTCTTATGACAGACACCCCTTCGTGGAATTCTTACCATGTGCATGACAGGCAAGCATTTTCAAGAAATAATTAATAACTTCATTTCTTCAGTTCCAGATAATCTATTAATTCCTCTTGACATATATTATTTCATCTCCTCACACTTGTTACTTTTTTTTTTTTTTTTGAGACAGGGTCTCACTCTGTCACCCAGGCTGGTGTGATCATGGCTCACTGCATCCTCTAGCCTCCTGGGCTCAAGTGATCCTCTCACCTCAGCCTCCTAAGTAGCTGGGGCTACAAACACATATCACCCCACCTGGCTAATTTTTAAATTTTTTGTAGAGACAGGGTCTCGCTGTTTCCCAGGCTGGTCTGGAATTCCTGGGCTCAAGCGATCCTTCTGCCTCGACCTCCCAAAGTCCTGGGATTACAGATGGTACCTGGCCAGACTTGTTACTATTATTTCCAGCAGATGTGATGGGCAGTTTCTCAACATCTAAACCACATTCCTCTCTATCCCTTATCACTGCCATTTTGTCACACCAAAGCACACGCCCTACCCCCAGTTGTGTAGGTGCCTCTTGGCTAATGATTGAGATTTATGATGGGCTCTACCACCAAAACTATCCTTTAAAAATGGGTACTTTTTAGAACAATTTGAGGACCAAAGATTTGGAAAGCCTTGTCTCATAAAGGCCCAGCCACAAGCTTATCCAGGCCCCAGAATACGCTGACCTCATGTTGCCCTAAGAGGTAGCCAGGCCACAACTACACTTCTGTCAGAGCTGCTTGGGTGAGTGCAGTAGCCAAAATTGGCCTGCAGTGGTAAGATCAAGTCAGGACTGTGAAAAGAAGCAGAACCTCTTGCATGAGCCAGAGCTACTCCCTAAAATAGCCAGCAATGAAGAGCCACTGTGGGGCTTTTGAAAGGACTTTTTCTTTTGAAACATCATCTGTACAGAGGCCTCTGGGTTGCTCCTTGTCAGGCGGATTCCTTGGTCTTCAGCCAGATGACTTGGACATGGACTCAGCCATTATAGAAGAGCTGCAGCCTGTGAAGCTGACAGTTTGGCCTTTACAGTGGCATTTCCACTATTATGCTACCACATTAGTTACCACATAGGGCAAGGCATGTAATGGCTCTGAGCCTCAGTTTCCCCATCTGTAAAAGAGATCATCCCTAGAATCCTCCCAGCCTGACCTACTGAGATTACTGATAGGTTACTACTGAGATTACTGGCTTACTGGGATTACTACTGACATGGTGTATCAGCAGCCCTGTAATCTTTCATCCAAGACAACCATTTCTCTTTGCTTAGAGAGCCCTTCATGGATTAAAGCCCACCATGGGCCGGGCACGGTGGGCCATGCCTGTAATCCCAATACTTTGGGAGGCTGAGGCGAGCGGATCACCTGAGGTCAGGAGTTCCAGACCAGCCTGGACAACACGGTGAAACCCCATCTCTACTAAAAATACAAAAATTATCCGGGCGTGGTGGCAGGCACCCATAATTCCAGCTACTCGGGAGGCTGAGGCAGGAGAATCGCTTGAACCCGGGAGGCGGAAGTTGCAATGAACCGAGATCGTGCCATCGCACTCCAGCCTGGGGCACAAGAGCGAGACTTCGTCTCCAAAACAAAAAAGCCCACCATGGCAGCAGAGGGGGTGTACATGTTGCCGAGAGTAGCTGGAGTGTGTGTCCATGGGACTTTGCCAGTTCGGATGACAAGTATGTGTGTGTCCCGGGTGGCATTGGCTGTTGGTACTTGTTCAGGACAATGCAAAGGCTCAGAGATGAGTGGGGGAGCTTGCCAGAGATCATTTTAGGAGCCTTGGCAGATGTATTCTAAAGTGTCAATTGGAAAAATAGCAAAGAAACATGATTATTTCCAATGAATTGCCTTATGCTGGCTAACTGGGGATGTGGCAAAAATAGCCACATTTCTCTGCCAGTCCTATTTGTTCATCATCCCTTGTTGATGTCCAGAGAACTTTTGCTTCTAGTTTATAGGATGTTGGGTGGTTCATTTTTGTTTTAGGGTTTCTATTTATTTTTAATTTGGTCAGAGATGAGATTGGTCTGATTTATTTCAGGGCCTAAAATATAATCAGTTGTAGTTGAAGATGTCTCTCATGGGAAAACTGCTAGCATATAATATTAAGTAACAAAAGCAGGATTCAAAACTATACTGGAAAATCACTAACCATATGTCCACAGATGATAAAGGAAATAGAGCAAAAAGTGCCAACAGTGGTTCTCTCTTGGTATTATTATAGATAACGCTTTTTTTTTTTTTTTTTTTTTTTTT
>NW_016804595.1:3251449-3281449 GCF_001698545.2 Rhinopithecus bieti | reverse complement strand
CTTTTGGGGCTTTCTAAGTTTTCTGTGACAAACATGTATCACTTTTATAATCAGAAAATCAAACCTTATACTTGAAAAGGCTTTTCAACCACTTGTGACCACTTAGATTAAAATTAAATTAAAAATTAGTTTCTTTGCCTTACTAGCCACATGTTAAGTGCTCAAAAGCCACATGTGTCTAGTGGCTATTGTATTGGATATCACAGATACTGAACATTTTCATCATTGTGGGACATTCTCTCAGACACCAGTGAGCCAAAGGCTCTACCTTCAAGAGCTACTTTTTATAATCCACTATTAACAACACTCCCTCCACAAATAGCTGCCGGATGTGTTCACATTGTCTCCATGCTGCCACAAGAGGCATTTCAGTTCATTGTTTCAGCCCTCTGGTATGGTTGCTTCTCTTTGCTAAGCCACTTCTCTCCCACTTTATAGATAGGAATGAATAAAACTCAGTACCTTCTGCTCAACATTTCTCCCTAGATTTCCCATCAGAACCTGCATCTCAGGAAGCTGCTCAGTGTCTTAGGGGAGCTGTTAGTCTGAGACACCAAAGAGTAATTGTACTTTTTTATTTTTTTAATGTTGTCTGCAGTGTTGGAAATTGCTGCAGGATGTCAGTCACAGCAGGGATTAATTCATCTTCATGAGCATTTACATGAAAATATAAATAGTCAGTATGGCTTGATGCCCATATATAAGCCTGCCAAATTTTGGCTGCTATGTGTGGTCTAGACTAGTTTAAATTTCCCGGCCAGATAAGATTAGATTCTTTGGCTCCAAAAATGTCAAGCGAGTATTAACTTGGGATTTGAATGAAGGAAGGTTTTATTTATTGAAACATAACACTATATTTTCTCCCACCACCCACCTGTCCCACCACAATAAAAGCATGAAGATAAGACAGGTTACAGGCAGTCCCTAGCCTAGGGACTTGTGTGGTCGTAGGAGCGCTTCCCCCTATGAAATAATTTTATACGTAAAGGTCAGGTATACAAACCACCAGCAAAGCCAGTTAAGCTATAATGTTATACTGGAACATAATACTAATTAGTATTAATTCCAAGATGTTGGTGCTAATAGAGTCCTATTACATTGTGCATCTAAGTGTAAATGGACCAATAGACAAGAATAAATGCATGGAGGCAGATCTGGAAGAAGAAAGAGATATGCAAATAGCTTCATAGGGAACTTCCCAGAATTCTTTGAATGGGCCATGTCCTCTCACCTCCGGGCCATTGAATGTACAAGTCCTTTGGCTTCCATGTTGTCAGCTTAAGTCCTGCTCATCCTGCAAGTCTAGGCTTAATTGTCCCTGTCTCAGAGACGAACACCTTTCACTCAAAACATTAGGTTCCTGCTGGCTACTCCCAGAGTGCCCTGATACCAGAGAGGGCAACCAAGATGGAAGCCACCATGTATCTTCTACAGACTAGAGTCAGAAGTGATAACCCAACCCTCTTCCCACTTTCCATTCATTAGAAGTAGGTTACCAAGTCCAGCCCACACTAAAGGAAAGGAGAATTAAGGTCTACTTCTTTCTTTTTTTTTGAGACGGAGTCTTGCTCTGTCACCCAGGCTGGAGTGCAGTGGCATAATCTCGGCTCACTGCAACCTCCACCTCCCTGGTTCAAGCAATTCTCCTGCCTCAGCCTCCAGAGCAGCTGGAATGACAGGTGTGTGCTACTATGCCTGGCTAATTTTTTTATTTTTAGTGGAGATGGGGTTTCACCATGTTGGCCAGGCTGGTCTGGAACTCCTAATCTCAAGTGATCCGCCTGCCTCAGCCTCCAAAAGTGCTGAGATTACAGGTGTGAGCCACCATGCCTGGCCATATTTCTTGAAGAGAGAAATGTTAAATAATTTTTCATATGTTAAATATTTTTAAACCACCACAGTGACCAACATTTTAAACTGGTGATGTTTTCTTTGACCTCTGCATTTCTTTCTTTTCCCATTTTCTATATCCTACAGCACAAGTCTGCTACCTCTGCAAAGTAAAGCTCATTGCTCAAGAAATCTGACTCCGTGAAAACTCCTATTACCTCAATGTGGTTTCTTCTTCCTCCCCTTCCTTGAAAGAAGCCAGTTTAGCCAACTGTCTACACTTTCTCACTTCCCTTTCAATTCACAGTAACTTGCCCTCCACCACTCCAGAAACCTGGTCTTTCTACTGAAGTACAGTCGTGTGTCACATAATGATGGGAGTACCTTCTGAGAAATGTGTCTTTAGGCAACTTCGTCATAGTGTGAACATCATAGAGTATACTTACATAAAAGTAGATGGTGTAGCTACTACACACCTAGCCTATACGGTACAGCCTATGGCTCCTAGGCTATAAACTTTTACAGTGTGTTACTGTAATGAATACTGTAGGCAGCTGTAACATAATGGTATTTGTGTATCTAAATGTAGAAAAGGTACAGTAAAAATACAGTATGAAAGATAAAAAATGGTACACCTGCCTAGGGCACTTGCCATGAATGGAGCTTGTAGGACTGGAAGTTGCTCTGGGTAAGTCAATAAGCTTAGGCTTGCTTACTTCAACCCTATACCTTCTCCCAGAATCCATCCTACGTGCAACACCTTGGCTAGACCTATTGTTGTTTTTGTCACCCCCTGCTGGCAGCGATCACCACCCTACCCTAGAAGTCCATCCCCCAAGACTGCACTTCAGAAGCCTGGCACCTCACCTGTGCTATGGCACCCATCATGCAAACCCCAGTACCATGAGGGCACTATGCTCCAGGCACATGGCTGGGTGCTGAGGGTACAGTGATAGGCCAGGCTTGGTCCACAGTGTGAGCCTTCTTCTATGTGCAGACATATGAAAGGTCTTAATTTTCCCACTGGTAAAAATAAGAAGACATAGCCAAGATCAGCAGTTACCAAACTGTGGCCCTTAGCACACAGGTTCTATAACTTCCTGGGTGAAGCTAGAACCCAGTTCAGGGACTTTACCTAACCTGAGCTGCAACATCTCTCTCTTGAATGGCATGTGTGTAAGATTACATTAAAAGAAATGGTTTCTGCTGCTACAATAAGTTTTAAATCCATTAGGATAGGTTTAGATTCCCTCCTGTTCTAGCATGTTGTGGATCCAGAATAACGTAGATTGTCACTGCCTTTCTTTGTACTTTGTTTATTTCTAATAGTATAATTCTGTTTCTTTTATTTTATTTTGAGATAGAGTCTTGCTCTGTTGCCCAGGCTGGAGTGCAGTGGCGTGATCTTGGCTCACTGCAACCTCCGCCTCCTGGGTTCAAGCAATTCTCCCACCTCAGCCTCCTGAGTAGCTGGAGCTACAGGTGCGTGCCACCATAACTGGCTAATTTTTTGTATTTTTAGTAGAGACACGGTTTCACCATGTTGGCCAGGCTGATCTCGAACTTCTGACCACAAGTGATCCGTCCACCTTGACCTCCCAAAGTACTGGGATTACATGCATGAGCCACCGCACCCAGCCACTAATAGTATAATTTTAAAATAGAGATTGATGGTAGAGATTTATGTCCATGTCTTATTAAAATATTTTCACACAGAAGACCTTTAAATGGCCTGTAATAACTATATATATTTTTTCATTTCATTTGTTCAGCTCAGAAGATATAATAATAGGGAAGACTTTTAAGTAAAGCTATGAGCCAAGTGCTGTAGGAAATGTGTTTATGTATTACCTCATTCAATCTGCACACGATTCTATGAGATAAATACTGTTTTTATCTTCATTATAAAGAGGAAGAAAATCAGATGTGGAGGTGAAATAACTTGTCCAATGTCACCCAGCTCTGTGGAGCCAAGAGTTGAGCACATACAGATTGATTCCAAAACCCAGATACAGCCTTTCCTAGACCTGCTATAACAAAATGCCTCTGGCTGGGTAATTTACAAACAACATAAATGTATTGCTCACAGCTCTGGAGGCTGGGAAGTCCAACAACAAGGTGCTAGCAGATTTGGTATCTGATAAGGGCTTGCTCTCTGCCTCAAAGATAGTGCCTTCTCACTGAATTCTCACATGGCAGAAGGGCAAGGAAGCCCCCCTCCTTAGGTCTCTTTTATAAGGAAATTAATCCCATTCATGAGGGTGGAATCCTCGTGACTTAATCACTTCCCAAAAGGCCCCACCTCTTAATACTATTACATTGGGTACTAGGTTCCAGCATGAATTTTGGAAGACACCAACATTCAAATTATAGCATGGTATCTGCTAAGGAAACTATTTTGAGGTGGATTTTTGCCCAGAGACATACTTACTCAACTAGATTCTGATGATCTGCAGCAGCTAGATAATTTCCAAGGGCCTCCAGCTCCACGAGCCCAGTTCTCTCCCTCTCTCAGCACTCAAGTCACTTTAGATACCTGAGCCCATGAAATACACATAGTGCATAGAGTTGAGTGACTCAGGTGAAACAGGAGGGAGGAACCAGTCCTAGGTGCTGGTGTAGCTCAAGAGGTATGACCACTGCCCTCAAGGAGTTTAATGACTATGGATCAGAAGAGCCAAACCCAAAGTCAACAGAACCAAGGCAGGTAACAAATATCAGTTAACCGGCGAGTAGCAAGAAATAGGAAGCTGTGGGGGCAACCACCATGCAACTCCAACTAATGGTTTCAGGGCGGGCATAGAGGCCCAGTGCTTCCAAATCAAAAGAATTTGGAAATCTAGCATTTTAGATGAATTCTCCAGAGTTTTAAATGGTAGCAACTACTTACAGCGGTTCTTGTCTTGTATTTTATTTTTAAATCTACAGGCCTGACAAACCCCTTCTGGGAGTCCAGTTTGCTTAGGGATCATCTGTTTGCAGTCATGCTTTATACAGGGCCTGTGGTAGGCAGGAGAGGTTCTGACCCATTACAACCTGGCAACACATCCACAGTGCCCACATTTAGAGAGTAATTTTTAGTTTTCCCTTGTCCTGAAAGCCCACAACTTTCAAGCATATGAAGCAAAGTGTTTGTGTGTAGGCTTGGGGGAGGCATATGCAGGGTTTCAGTGAAGACGACAAGACAGTGGTCACTTATTAGGTTGATGTCAGCTTCGCCCCATGCTGCTGCATACTGGATCACTGTTGCTGGCCTACAGTGACTGTATTGCTGTGGGCACCAAGAGACAGAGCATGGCTGTTCCTTTGTCATTGGCTTCACTTGACACAACCAGTGTCATCGCCAGCTGGCATATAGGTTGTTGACCCTGTCGCGGCCAGGCCGAGACTATAAACAGCTTTGTTATTGTATGTGCCTACTCCAAACAGTAGAGCCTTCAGAAACCCCACTGCGCAGCACCTCTGCTCTGGGAAACTGGTGGAAAGGACCAGAGTGCTCACAGCACATCTAGAAGGGATTTCATCTTATTCACCTCTAGAAAACATTGGCAAATACACAAGACTCAAAAAAGACGTTAGACCACATCCAGCTTTAATTTTACAGCCTAGTGATTGAAGAAGAAGACTTTTCATTAAGGTTGGCACTCTTGCCCATATCTAAATTCCATTTTTAATTCAAGGTTTCTGTTGTGGTTTCCTCTTTCTTTGGAACGCAATCTTTCCCTGACGGCTATGGCAGCCTTTGTACGTATACTGCAGAAGAATCTTCATAGGTGCTCAGTGGCTGTGCTTTTTCCCTTTGGTGTCACTGGTGTAAGATGTTGGACTTATAATAGGTTCTCAGACATAGTTACTCTGTTTTATTTTTTGTTGCTAGCACAACGGTACCTGGCATTTTGCATTAAAAGAAGGAGATTATTCTAAATAGAAGAATTCTCATTTTTATTTCTAATACTGACAGCAATAACAGAGGGAATTGAATTAGTTGGGCATGGATGTTTTCTTGAAGACACATGTACATACACAAGCACCCACATGAACATGCACTAATGTTCATTTGTCCCAATAAAGCCTCAAATCTTTCTTTCTTTTTTTTTTTTTTGAGAAGGAGTCTTGCTCTGTTGCCCAGGCTGGAGTGCAGTGGCGCGCTCTCGGCTCACTGCAACCTCCACCTCCCGGGTTCACGCAATTCTTCTGCCTCAGCCTCCTGAGCAGCTGGGATTACAGGCACCCACCACGGTGCTCCCCTAATTTTTTTGTGTGTTTTTAGTAGAGACAGGGTTTCACCATCTTGACCAAGCTGGTCTCAAACTCCTGACCTCGTGATCCACCTGCCTCAGCCTCCCAAAGTGCTGGGATTACAGGCATGAGCCACCGCGCCCGACCTAAAGCCTCAAATCTTTCAAAATTCCTTCTACAAGGATTTTTGTTTTGTTTCACTGATGGAATTATGTATAAAAATCTTCTTCCTTGAAGCTTTTAAATTTTTTTTCTAAAATGGATAGCTATGTTTTTTTTCTAAAATTTTTTAATTGTAAAATACACATAAGGAAATTTATTATCTTAACTATTTTTAAGTGTACAGTTCAATGGCATTAAATGCACTCACACTGTTGTATAACCATTACCATCATCTATCTAGCTTCAAACTCTGTGTCTTGGACCCGTGCCCTGAAAGTTCAGAATACCCCCTCCATAGGACCTTTGTTTTTGTTGTTGTTTCTTCACGTTTGAACTGGGTCTTTAGGATTTGCAAGTGAGGCCAGGATAGGGGAGAAAAATTATGTGAAGTAAAAGGATATCTTGCTTTATTTCTCTTGAACTGAACCAGTGCTGCTACCAATTTTCAATGCATTACCCAATTTCCCTTTTATATTGAAAGCAAACCACAGTGTAACAACAGTAGGAGGAAACCCTGTAATTGCTGCTCAAAACAAAAAAAAAAAAAAAAAAATATAAGAAAAAAGACATAAATTGGCCGAAGGACAGCAAAAAAAAGCTAAAATTCCAGCCTCATAATAAAAGACAAACAGGTGAGGAAGGAGCCCAAACAGTAAAAATGCTTTTGCCTTATTAAGCACATTTCCTATATGTAAAATTCATATTGTTTTCATGGATCATTCACTGGGAGTCTGAGAATAAGGAAAGAAAAGGACTTGTCTCCTCCCATACTCTGAAAGCCAAAGAGGTTTAGTTCTAAGGGACCATAGGCATGTAGAGTTCACTCCACTCTTGTTTTAGAAGTGTTTTCCTACTGAAGTAACATCAGTGTTCTCCCAAGACAGAAGACTGGACTATTTATAGATTAAATAAATATTGGATTATTTATTGCCAGGTCAGTTTTGGAAAGGCAGCTTGGGGATCTGTTTATAACCACGTGGGTTAAAACTAGAGAGTCTCACTGGTCATGGCATTGGCATGGTGCAGCGCGAGGTCAGCCAGCTTTTCTGAAAAGGCCTCCATGCTAAATGCCGGGCTCTGTCACAGTCGCTTAGCTCTGCCATGGAAGTGCAGAAGCAGCCACAGGCATTCATGCATAAGTGGGTGTGGCTTGTTCCAATAAAATTTGTTTATGGACATGGAAATTTGAATTGCATAAAATAATCATATGTCATAAAATATTCTCTCTTTTTTCAACTATTTAAAAATGTAAAAACCACTCTTAGCTTATGGGCCATACAAAAACAGGTGTGGACTGGATTTGACCCATGAACTGTCATTTTCTGCTCCCTGATATAGAAAGAAAATAGGATTCCGAAGCCTGTTGATAAGATCCAAATGATATCCTGGTTTGAATTAGCACTCTGCCGAGTATTGACCATGTAACCTTGGGCAAGTCACTAACCTCTCCAAGTTTCGGTTCCTCTCTAGGGGAAGCATAATGGCCACCCCATAGGCCTGAGAGTCAAGGACAGAGTCGGGCACAAAGTGGTGATCAGCTCCTGAGGCTCTGACGAGACCAAATTTCTTTCTGTGAGAGCTTGAGAACATGTTTCAATAAGTGGTAGTCAAACTGCTAGCAAGAGATCTCATTGTATTAAAAGGAAAATTTTAGTTTTGTTTCATGTCTATTTACTCCATCAAAATAACACTTTGTTCCTACCAAAGGAGTGAGACTGCTTAGAAGCTACAGACTTCCTAAATTACAGGCTCACTGAGGAAGTACATTCCCCATATGTTTTCATCGGACACACAATGGAGGTCTTATTAAGCAATGGCAAGCTCTGTCCTGTGGTGAATTCAGCTCGGCTGAACGACTTCTATGGAATCCTTTGTTTTCCCAGGGGAGGTAAATTCTTCCTTTGGGGACCCATGCCCTGAAAGTTCAGAATACCCCCTCTAAAAGGACAAACCGTTTGTTCAGCGTTTCTTGAATGCCATTAAGAGTTGACCCCATTAAACTTCTCTCAGAATAAATAAAACTCTGATGCCTGCAACCTAACCTGGAGTTTCCGGAACTCTCTGCTTCACCGGCCAGTGCCTTCCCTCCCACTCCTGATGGAAAGGCTGCATGACAGAAGCAAATGAGAGAATTCCTTCCCCTGCCCTCCCACATCCAGGCTTTAAGGAGCTGCACAATCCTACATGGGGCATTGGGCCATGCTGAAATCTGTTTCACTCCTCAAAGCGGGTGGGTGCACTCAGTCACCCTTTGCACATCCCAGAACAAGGGGCAGCAGCAGCATCTGCCAGAAACCAGTCCAGCTGTGCTGACAAATGCTGGGTATGAGAAGGAGGGAGCCAGACTCCTGCCAGCTATGCAGACCTCCATGGGGGCTCTGGAGAAGTTGGGCAACAGAGGAGGAAAGGAGTGGGGAGCAGCAGCCAAATGTCAGAGATCTCAGTGTCACTCGGAGCAGAAATCACAGGTTCCTTTGATCACAGGTAGCATCACTCTGAGCAGAAATCAGGTTGGATCCACTGTCCCATCAGTGCACCAGAGAGGTGGATGGGGTGGGAAGGACACGGTAGGTGGATCCACAGAGCAAGGCAGGGCGCTAAAAAAGCACAGAGTTGCAGAATGGCCGGGTGGGCTGTGGGGCTCTGGGGCGGGGATCTGCAGAGATACAGTGACCACAAACAGTTTTGATTAATGCTCTTGCTTTCACGATGCACTGTGAGGCGACCCACCTTGTGTCCGTAACCCATCTCCTGTGGTTAAATGAGAGAACTTCAAAAATGTGCAGCTTTGTCTTTATAAGAAACAATGTAAATCAGGAGGCTGAATATGTTTACGTAAAGTGACTTATTTTTAATGTTTGCAGGGTTTGGAAAAAGAAGAACAATTTGATTCTTGTATCGGTATGAATAAATATTCTCCATGGGTGGCGAGTATGTGTGTTTATCTAGCCATACATACGTATACGTGCACTTGGGAGCCTGAACATATGTGCACACATTCACGCACACATACCCCTCCATCGTGGAAACGCCCTCCGTGTCAGTAATGTGGGCTATTGTTTAGGAACAGAATTAATCAAATAAATATTGTTCTGTGTGGTTTAGGGAAGTCTGGCCTGCCTCGTTTCTATTTTTATTTCATTTGGCTTATTTGCCACCCACATTCCTAAAAGAGAGCAGAAAGAACATTTCTAATTCCTGTTTGCTGGTTGGATCCTGTGTATGCTTAGAGTTGGGGAAATTTAAAAAAATATTTTTGTAGACTGGTTGCCCTGCATACCTTATAAGAATTCAGACTTTGGGATGCTAGCAAAGGAAGACAGCAGCCCTGGTTGTGGGCCTCCTGGGAACAGTCCCGCCAGCCGAGTCCCTGCTCCCGTGACCCGTGCTGGTGTGGTACGGCCGCTGATTCAGATACTCAACTGAAACAGCACGTGTAGATATGAATGAAGATATATTCAGCACGATGGCTCAGGATATAGTGGACTGGTTAGGGGGATGGATTCTCAAATTTTAACCTTGGCCAGGGTAATTACTAGTGATGTGACCATGGCCGAGGTACTTAACCTCCACTATCCCTCTGTAAAATAAGGATGATACCACTTACCCCATAAGACTGATGTAAGGACTGAATGACATGATGTCCAGCATTGAGCACAGTGCCTGGCACACAGAAAAGGTACAGGAAATGATAGGAACTCCTTCATTCGGAACACAAGACACTTTGGTTAATTATCGCTCTCTTATCACTGCCCCATCTTGTTCACTCTGACTCTTGTGACCTGGCACAGCTTCATTCATTCATTCGTTCATTTCTCAAGTTATTTACACCGATAAAGCCTCGTTCCAAAATAAATTTGAGGTGGCTGATGTCAGCCCCTACTGGAATTCTCTCTCCCAAATGCTATGAAACAGACACAACTACATTACAAAAAAAATAATTTTTAAAAAAATGTTTAGGCCTCATGCCTGAACTTCGCCTAAGGAATCCACCCTTGACTCCTGGTCCCTTTACCCTCCTCTGAAAACAAGCTTCCAGGCAGGAAGCCCCACCGGCTTGACCACTGCAGAAAAGGCCTTGAGGGCAAGAATGAAGTGCCCTGAGCCTCGGGGGAGGGCATGGCAGGAAGGCTGTCCCTGAGGGTTCCCAGGGATCCCTGACCTGCAGCACTCCCTCCACAGCCTCACAGAAACATCAGGGAATGGTCTAGGAAAGCAGATTAAGTGGTCCTGGACTCACCCTCACTCTGCACCATGGGTGCAACTGAGGGATCCTTAGACAGTCATGCCCCAGGAGGCCCCACCTGTGGAGTTACCTGCCTGTCCACCCGAGTCGGGGTGGGAGGGGTCATTCCCCTAGAGTTGCCAAGGCATTTGGGAAAAGGCCATTGTTTCCTCTGATACATACAGCGATTTGGATTCTAGAAAGCAAAAAGAGAAACACCACAGGAAGTGGGGAGCCAGCCTCGTTTGGACAGCTGTGGTCCCGACAGTGACGCAGTGGCCTCCCTGTGCCCGAGGCCGGGCAAGAGCTGCCCTGCTGTTGTTCCCACCTTCCACAGTTCCCGCTTTGCACATGGACTTGGCTGGAGAGTTGTTTGGGATGTTTTGTATTTGCTTGTTTGTTTTTCTTTTCTTTTTTTCTCTTCTCTGTTTTTCTGGAGATTTCCCTGCAGCAAGCAGCCTGATGGTTTTCCTGGGTCTTCCTTGAAGCGAGACACTCCCCTTCAAAGTAGAACTGCACCCCCATCTGAAGAAGAGCCGGCTGCCAGGGCAAATTCTTAGCAACCAGCTCTGGGGCCCTGCTGGGATCCTCTTTCTCTCTTTCATCACACCCAGAGTTCTGCTCCCTTTCTGGGAATTGCTCTGTTTCCCATCTTGGCGGCTTGTAAGCTTCACCCACACCCAAGCTGGACTGGGAAAGAGGAACTGGAGTGCTCTGGACGAAACAAGGAAATAGGGCTCTCCATGCAGAAGGAACAAGCATGCAAAGATGCAGGATACACAGAAGCAAGGTGTGTGCAACGCGGCAGACAGGGGCGGGAAGCAGATCCAGAAATCCTTGCAAGTCATGGGAAGTGGAGGACTTGATCTGGTAGGAAATGGAGATGCAGGAAAACAGTTTTATTCCTCCCTAGACCTTCAGCAGTACCTTTCCAGCCAGTGCTCTTGATGACACCAGCAGGGATTAGAGAGTGGTGCTTCTGGGCCTCGGTGCACACTGGAATCATGTGGCTGTTACCTCTAGGACCACAGGCAGCATGGTGCCATGGGGAATTCTGAGCCCTTCAAACTGGACGATTCGGAGAGAACAGTTGGTTTTGATTTTGATCATCGAATGCCTTACCACAATACCACTGCCTCTGATTCCACAGCCCCTGAAAACACACCTGCCCTTGCCTTGGGATTCTTTTGACAGCAGTATCACCATGCCTCTCATAGTGCCACGACACTAGAAGAAACCTCACTGATTGCTGTCCCTGTCTACAGTCTGAGATGATTTCAAATGGGCCCACGCGGTATAGCTGAGAACCCGAATCCTTTGCTGATGCCAGCTCATTGTCTTTGGTCTCATCCTCATCACTCCCCAGGAAAACTACCCTGTCCAGAGGGACTTGCTTTTGCTATAAGTGGGTTAGATCTTGAGATAAGGAAATAGCAAAATGTTGGTGTAACATTGAGTGTGGAAACGTGGCCTGAGGGAAGTGAGTGCTGGCAGGAGCTGAGGACCCTGTTGGGAGGGGGCCGTGAAACCTTGGCATAGACCCCGCCAGCACAGCTGTTTGGAATGGAGGCGGAAAGGGCAGGGGAAAGCCATGAGAGAGGGAATTTTCAAGATGGTCAATGTTCTCAATCCACACCCATCACAGAAGAAGCAAATGAAATATGGGTGCAATCTGGAGATGTTTAAGTCTCTAAGAAGTAGAATTTGTGAGATGAAAGGCATCAAGAAAGTCCTCTCTCTGACCTGGCCTCTACCCCTAGAGGGCCTGAGCCTTGCTGTGGGGAATGGAACTGTTCCCAGTTGTAGGGTTTTGGTGCTGTCCACCCCCAGCCCAGCCAGAAATGTGGCTCCTGTACTTCTGCTGCACTTTTCCAGGTGTGTCCCTATCTGAGCAGAGATGGGGCTGACGATAGGCCACAGGGCCAAGCTCCAGCATGGGGCTGGTAGCTGGGACTGAGGCTGCACTGCTGATTAATGGACAGGGAGGCACTTTGTGAAATGAGCAACACCTTTTGACGGCCTTTTCCAGGGGACTCGCCGCTTTCCTCATGTCTTTTCAGCAAAATCACATTTGATATTACTTTTTAAATGTATTGTTGAAGCTGCATTATTGGAGAAGGTGCTGGGGGAGATGAGTCTCTCCTACTTTCTGTTCTATTTTCGTTACTTCAGGGATGTGTGCACATGTGTTATACATGTGTGCAGGCGCGCTGTGTTAGAGGAGAGCCCGATTTCCTTTATATACATGAACTCCTCCCCCTAGTAGCCAACATTAAACATCCAATGGCTTAAAAATGGGCAGTGAGAAGTACACAACATAATGTCAGATGTGGCCCTGAGAGACGTGTACTGCTCACTGCCCTGCTTTAAGCCATTGGCTGTTTAATGGTGGTTATTAGGGGCAGGAGTTCATGTATATAAAGGTCATTTTTCCAAAGTTTCCAGCACCAAGAGTTCTCCTGCTCCTTACCACACTGCGGAGTCTTTTACATCTCTTCATGCTGCTTTTCTTCCTTGATTATTTTTTGTTTCAAGTATTTCTTCCTCCCCCTTTCTCCTGGTGTCTCAGAGTTAGCAGGAAGCTGGTGATTAAAAGAAGACATGGGTTTTGAAATGCTGCTGTAGTAGCTTTTCCCCCACTTACATATTTTACAACAGAAACAAAAAGCCTCACTCCTTTTCTTTTACTCCTCCGTCCAGCAGGGTAATGAAAGCAGAGTATTGTTTGCTTATTTTTGGTTTTGAGTCCACTAAATCATTGTTCTTACACTGACTAGCTGGGTGAACTTGGGCAAGTTACTTCAAATCTCTGGGCCTCCTTTTCCTCATCTGTAAATTAGCAAAAGTAGCCTCGTTCATAAAGTTGTGAGAAAGTGCACAAAGTAAGTCTAAGTGCCTTCACCATTGTAGGTATGAAATGCGTGTTTCCTTCCACCTCTCATTTTACTAGGGTCTGTAGACCTAGTAAGTGTTCCTCTTCGTTGGATTTTAGTTTAATTAAATATTTTTTAAGCACCTAGTATGTGCCAGGTCTTGAGCACCAGGGTCCACACAAATACAAGATAGGGTTTCTGTCTTCAAGAGCAGCCTGGT
Source organism: Rhinopithecus bieti (assembly GCF_001698545.2). NCBI lineage: Eukaryota > Metazoa > Chordata > Mammalia > Primates > Cercopithecidae > Rhinopithecus > Rhinopithecus bieti. The sequence goes on along the minus strand of NW_016804595.1, from coordinate 3,267,900 downwards.
GCCGAAACCAGGAATGTGATAAACAGTCGCAGAACAGTGGGAAAGGTGCCATGGGCACTGAGGGAATCTGGAAGAGGAGCACCTAGGATTCCTTGGGGACAGGGTGGGAGGGTAGAAAAAGGTGTCCCTAAGGAGATGGCAGCTGGTCGAGAGTGTTAAAGGGTGTTGGCAATGGGAGAAGGGTATTCTGGGAAGAGAGGAGCATGTGTATGGAGTTGTTGTGGGTTCCATGGGCGAGAAGGAGCGTCGGCCACTGATGGGGGATGCGGTTGAGTTGCCTGAGAAGAGTCTAGATCAGGAAGAGCATCGTATGTTACAGTGGAGACTTGGTTTGAAAACTATCAAAAGCCATTAATGGAGTTTAGGAGCACTGTAAGATGATAAAGATTTTACCTGCAGCACATCAAGCCAGCTATAAGAAATCCTTGTTTACACAAATTGCCTCCTTCGAATCAATGTGAAGTCAGAGAGCCCACAGGCCAGCAGTCCTGGTTCTGCCACTAATTAGCTTTGCCACATTAGGGAAGTCACTTCTTTCTGATGGTCTGAGTTGCCACATCTCTGAAATTAAACTGTTGGATAGGTGGCACCCATGTTTCCTCCCAGCTGTAACAGCAGCCTATGACTCTGTGATGATGTCATTGCTTTTTGGCTCTTGTTTCATAATACCTAGAGTTAACTTATTAAAATTGCTGTGCAAGCATGATGACTGACCCCTAGTAAACATCAAGTGTTCTTCTTTATATGTTCCACATGAAAATTAGCTTCTTGGGCCAGACGCGGTGGCTCACGCCTGTAATACCAGCACTTTGGGAGGCTGAGGCAGGCGCATCATGAGGTCAGGAGATCGAGACTATCCTGGCTAACACAGTGAAATCCCATCTCTACTAAAAATACAAAAAATTAGCCGGGCGTGGTGGCGAGCGCCTGTAGTCTCTGCTACTTTGGAGGCTGAGGCAGGAGAATTGCTTGAACCCAGGAGGCGGAGCTCACAGTGAGCTGAGATGGTGCCACTGCACTCCAGCCTGGGCGACAGAGTGAGACTCCGTCTCAACAAAATAAAAGAAAATTAGATTACTAAAATGTGTGATGATGTAGTACAGTAAACTGAGAGCGCTGATTTCCTTGTAGTCTTGCCTAAGTCAGAGAGTGTTTGTGTGACTTGGAATAAGTCATTTTACTTCTCTGAATCATTATTACCTACCCCTCCACTAACTACCAGTTATAAAAATGGGTACACTGAGATCAGAGTAAGATTTGACTCTCAGAGTTCACAGAGGTTTGTTCAATGGCTATCAAAAACTTCTTCCAATTGCTAACAAGTGCATAAAGAAGATTTAAATTTAAAAAATGTTTAGATCAGAACAGAAAAAATTGAGTATCTTATGTAAAAGACAGGCTGATTTCATCCACCCCACCATCCCCACAAAACTAGGCAAATGCCATTTTAACTTCATTTCTAAAGTGAAATATGATTTCAGTTTGGAATCTCTGTCTACTTTCCTTTTTGTTTTTTAAATAACCAGTCTTGTTTTCTTAGAAAAAAATTCATGCATATCAAAATATCTAAAATTCAGACTATGCAAAGGACAAAAAAAATTAGAAATAGAAAACATACACAATTGTATTCACCCAAAGATAAATTTATCATATTGGACCCATATTTTTGTTTATATTTTTTCTCAAAATAACTGGACCAAACAATACATCCTGTTATGCAATTTAAATAAAATATCCATCATACATTAATATACTAAAAAACGTTATGGTTCTTCTCAGATTCAGGCAAAACTGAAATGACGAATTCCAATGTGATGTAATGCAAATGTGTGCAAAGTGATGGAGATACCCAAGAAAGGAGCTGAAAATTGCATCTTAAAGGATGTCAAAATTTGCCAGGCAGAGAAGGGCAGAAAACATTTACCAGATATAAGAGACCACTAGAAACTGGCCAGTTGGAGACCTGGAGAAGTCTAGTTTGCCTGGCTGGTGTGGTGAGTGGGAGGGAATTCAGCAGGAGGTGAGCAGTGGGTGGTGGGTCCTCTGTCTTTGACAGGCTTCAGAGGATGAAATTTGTTCTGTTGACAGTGGAGAACGAGGGACTTCATAGAATCAATTACTGCTTTATTGTAAAACAAATGAAACTGAGTGACCACAACCGAGATTCTACTTTACTCTTCTGTTAAGAACACATTTTGAAAAATTCAGGTGTTTAAAAAAATCTTCATATACAAGCCAAGCACAGTCTCCAGGAACTTTCTCAGGAGATTCTCATCACCTCTGCGGAAGCCTTTATTAAAAGGCACCTTTTGGAGTTCTTTAGTGGCCTGCCTTAATACATCATAGGGCATTCAGTAACTCCAGCAATGGCAAATTCATTGTAAAGAGCACCCTGGGTAGAAGTTATTTTGGCCACACTCTAGAGAGGAAGAATTCGTTTGGCCCTGCTAGATGCCTGCGGGAGGGCTCCGATGAAGAAAGCGATGGAACCTAGCATTGGCTATTTATTTAAACGAGTTGTTTTTTTTTTTAAACAGCTCATTGGCTCCACCAAGTGGGCAAGTGCTAGAATACAGCTTGCAGAGTCTTGTAGAGCTTTGAAGGATGGATCCAACTCAAATGTCTTTCCTGAAGTTTCTAATCTGCTATTTCAACCATACATTCCCTTTATGAATTTAAGAGGCATCCCAGGAAACAGTTTTTATCCTGCATCTCAGTGACCTTGAATAAGTCCCCTTGGCCTCTCTGAAACTGTTAATCTGCTGCTTAAAAAAAAAAAAAAAAAAAGACTCTTCCGTATTTCTAGTGTCCATAGTCTCTCAGTGGCATAATTGTTCTGCCCATTGTGCCTATAATTCAAACTGGCGTCAGTCTGGATAAAGAAAAAAATCTGTGGCATTTTGAAAATTCATGAACAACTGCAACCACCTATAATTATATATGTCAGTTAATATATGTGAGTATTATCCGATTGCATATTCATAAGAATATCTTAGAGGCTTTTACCTACAATCACATGGTATAGTAGAAAGAGCAAGCCTTTGCAGTCAGATAGACCTGAGTTTAAACCCTAGGCCTGCAACTTCCTATGTGACCTGGTAAGGTACCCTCCTTCCCTGAGCAGTTTTCCTCATCAGTACAGTAGAGATGGCAAATCTTATTTCACAAAGTGTAATATCTGTAGAGCAGTAGACACTGGAACTGGCAAACAGCAAGCCTCTGTTTAATAAAAGCAGCGGTTACTGTTGAGCATTCTGTACCTTACCCATTTACCTTGAGCAAATAGCTTCGGCTCTGAAACTGGGATTCTTCCTCTGTCCAATGGAGGTCGTAGTTCCTTGTCTTAGAGTTACACAGACGCAATGGTATAACCACCCCAAAGGACCTGGCATTTTATAGGTACTTAACAATTGCTAGCTTCTTTCTCTCCAAAAGTACTGACCTATTACAAATAATTAAGTTAATAAAGCTAAAATTCTGTTTATTCCATGAACACACTTTCTCCCTCCTTCTCTTTCTGTCCCTCTCTTCTCTCTCTCTCTCAAACACACACACACATGCACTTGTTGCATTTCCATCTTGTTTTCCTCATCTCTGTCATCAAAATTAAGTCAAAAGCCAGGTGCAGTGGTTCACGCCTGTAATCCCAGCACTTTGGGAGGCCAAGATGGGTGGATGGCTTGAGCTCAGGAGTCTGAGACCAACCAGGGCAACATGGTGAAATCCTGTCTATACAACAAATTTAAAAACTAGCCAAGCGTGGTGGCATGTGCCTATAGTCCCAGCTACTCATGAGTCTGAGGTGGGTGTATAGCTTGAGCCCGAGTGGTTGAGGCTGCAATGAGCTGTTGCCACTACACTCCAGCCTGGGCAACAGCAAGACCCTATCAAAAAAATAAAAAATTGAAAAAGTTTTAAAAATTATATATACACACACACACACACACACACACACACACATATATATATATAACTGCCTATATTTAATAATTACAGAGATGCAAAAATGCCTAGATTCTACCTTGTCTATTGTTATTTCTTTAACCAGCACATCTGTATGGTTTTCGAATAGGAAGCTTCCCTGAACACCTGGGCACTCGCACGCTCAGGCTCCTTTTTCTCGATGTTTCCTATTATATCAGATATGGCAGTCCAGGTCAGTATGCAAGAGATGTAGCAGCTGCAGTCAGCTCCGCAGCAGGTGGAACTTGGAAGGAGATCATTCGTCTAATTAAAATGACATTAAACTTGTCTTCTCAAGATGCTAAATGGCACAGGGCTCATTACTAGCCTGCTCCTCAGACCATCCTCGGAGATGAAAGAGGAGCCACTACCCTGGCACAGTGCCAGGGGCGGGGGATACAAAGATGAAAGCGCATGGGGTGAGTCAATGAGTGCTGCTTTTTCCTGGCACTTAGTAGCTCTCAGTCTAGCAGGGCCAACAGACATGCCCAGAGCCCCAGCACACACACACACACACACACACACACACACACACACACAGAAATGTACAAATTCATACACTACACGTAAGAATCAGCATGTGCGCAGGAGGAGAGAGTGGCTATGTCCACAGCGAGTGGGGCAGGAGTGCGGGAAGGTCTCCCAGCAGATAGAAGTCACCTTACCTGAGGTGGAAAAATGAATGGCAATTTGACAAATGAAGAGGGTCAGGCGCAGGATGTGGTAGCAGCAGACCATAGGCGTGAGACTCAACCTGTGCAGAGCCCCAGGGGAAGAGAAAGGATGGCTCATTTGGGATCTATAAATACCCACAAGAGCCAGGCAGGTGATGCACGTCAGACACTTTGGTGTATTATTCATTTCTATTTAAAAAAAAAAAAAAAATGTCGGCCGGGCGCGATGGCTCACACCTGTAATCCCAGCACTTTGGGAGGCTGAGACAAGCGGATCACGAGGTCAGGAGATCGAGACCATCCTTGCTAGCATGGTGAAACCCCGTCTCTACTAAAAATACAAAAAATTAGCCGGGCATGGTGGCGGGCGCCTGTAGTCCCAGCCACTCGGGAGGCTGAGGCAGGAGAATGGCGTGAACCCGGGAGGCGGAGCTTGCAGTGAGCCGAGATCGCGCTACTGCACTCCAGCCTGGGCGACAGAGCGAGAAAAAAAAAAAAAAAAAAGTCCTCCTTCCTGCTTTTCTTGACTTATACCCACGTATCCTTTATTTTTCCATCTTTGATTGAAACTTAAAAGAAATCTTTCCCTACTTGAAGAAAACTAGCAGTCCCAATCCAATTACTGTATCAGTTCATAAGTGCTCCATGGTTCCTGTTGGGAAGTCAGGTGGGAGTGGCAGGGACTGGGACAAACTGGAAAGCAAATTCTCCTGCTGAAGAGGACAACCATCCTTCAACTCCAGTTGTTCAGAAGCTGCAAAATCTTGCAATTTCTCAGAAAAAGCAAGCAACCTGAATTTTGATACAAGAGTCAAAATTTTAAACAGTGCCTTAATGGAAAAAAAAAAAAATTCTGCAGACCAAACAGAACATATCCTCATGCTAAGCCTTATTCATGGACCGTGCTTGCAACCTTTCATTTACAGGCTCTCGAGGTTCCAAGAGCATTTTCAGGATCCTTCATCAAATCGTTGCTCTGCTTTTAGTTTCTCCTAACCATCCTTTTCCCCTTGCTTTCCAGAAAGAGATGACGAGCAGGATGTGTCACTAATGCTTCACCTCACCCTTTGGAAGAAAGGAAAGCTGTTTCCTCCTGGAGCCCTGAGCGGGCAGGAGGTGGACCACCCTGGCTTAAATGACACACCTACTCCCAGGAGCAGTAGAGGTGGAGGCAAGCAGTGACTCCTGAGAGACATTCCCCACTCACTTTGTGTGCTCTTAACCTTCTGAGTGCTGCTCGCCCAGACCTGTGGACCAAGCAGATCACAACGTGAAAGAAGGACCAGTCCCTTGATTGTTCTGGCTGGGGAATTGTCCACGAGGAAGCCTCTGCACTTCCACACATGGCACAGTTCTGCCTGCGACCTGCCACCTAAGCTTTACTGGAATTCAGGTTTTGAGACTGAGATGCTTGTTTGTATTTTTCCACTTATCTGTCTTGTCAGCTGGCCGACTTCTCTGTGATTGGTTTTCTAAGTGCCGGGTGAATTTTGGACCTCTGGATGTGCAGCAAGTTTTTATGCAATAAACCTTCCTTTCAGGTCTCTAAAAGCTCCTGCTCTGGTCTGTGGTTTAACACTGCAGGGCTGTGGAGCTCTGAGAGACCTGAATCCCCCATCCCCCACACCCCCCTACTGTCCCTGCCTAGGCATCCATAGTATTTCCCTAATAAGTAGTTTTATCAGGGACACTCCATGGGGTGGCTTGTCTCTGCCCCAAACAGGGTCTTCACATTCTAACTGCAGGGAAGAGACTGGTTACTAGCGTAAAGCTGACAAGTTACCAGTTCACCTGATCAGAATGTATTTTTTATAACCACCGTCATTCTTTGTCTCTTCAGTTGAAGATATTCTTTCCTGTTTCCCAGAGGAGAGAAATAAATAATAAAAGTCCTAAATGACTAAGAATGATCAGCGGGAGCCTTGGGCATGATTACTGCAGTGTTTGTTCTTGATTAAAGAGCAGGGAGTCGTGGCTGTCTCTACATAATACTAACATTTCAGTGAAAAAATAAAAGTAAAATTGGTTATTTGGTACGTGTAGATTTAACACCCAGATGACTGACTTGTAACCCTCCCCACTGGCCTTCTGAGCGTTTAAACCCAGCCGTCATTCTCTCCCCACTCCACACTCCCCACTCCTCTGCCATGTTATGTTACAGCACAAAATTAATGTCTGCCCCTGTGATTGTGCCATGGTTGCCAAGGTAACGGTGGAGCTGGAGCTAACTTCCTTCTTTCATCCTTTCCAATTTTTCTATTCCAGAAGACAGTCAGAATAATGCATTCTGTACTACATCCTGCCTTTTGAAACTTAAATGAGTTTTCGTTGATGAAATGTTGCCTTCTCTGATTCATTCACAAAACTGTGGTGGTTCTGACTGCCTGTGACGAGGGGGTCATAATACTTCCAGTGATCCTTTTAATTTAGCAAAATATTTGTTGGTGGAGGGAAGTAGATAAGAATGTATTAGTGTATTTTAATGTAATAATGATTAAAGAATAACTGAATGACTCTGATTTTGTTTTATTATACATAATGTGTTAAAGCCATCTGTGGGTGCCACAAAAGCCTAGAATCATGAAATCTTTGTCCAAGCTAAGAAAGGGCTCTCTCTGTGGGTACGGTGGCATTCTCTGTTGACCTAACCAAGCAGCCTGAACCTTGCTTTGTGTCTCATAAAGGTCATCTCATGGAATCCAATTGCTGCTACCTCACCATGTTGCTGTGCGCTGGTCAACAATTAACATACTTTTTTCCTCCTTTCAAAGTAGCTTCGAGAGTACAAAATAGGCAAAGTTTTTTCCTTACATCAGTTTTGGCCCAAAGAATATCTGACCATCATAGAGATCCAGAGAACAGAAATAAGAGTCCCTAAGTCCCAGCGTCTGTAATACGCAGTTACCAGATGGGAATGCAGTACAGTGGGACAGAGAGGTGACGACGAAACCCATGCCCCGGAGGAACTCTGTAGCTGTGCACCATGGAACGCCACAGGATTTTTGCATTAAAAAGTTGAATATGTTCCTACATTTCAGCAATGCATAATCAAGCAGGAGGCTGGAATCTGGAGACGTTTGTTATTCACTCTTTTTAAGGTTATTTTGTATTAACTGTGCATATGAAATTTCCACTCAATTTAAAAATCCAAGTGTTTTTAAGCTTCTTGGAACAATTTCCTCCTGCTTGTATTGTTAATTGCACTAATGAACTCTTCTAGGGTAAATTCTGGCAAACTACTCTTTTTTTTTTTTTTTTTTTTTTTTTTTTTTTTTTTTTTTTTAATTACAGAATGTTCCTGTTCCCACAGAACTTTGGCACATTCTGAAGAAAATCTCTGCAGTCAATTTTTATCTCCTTGGCTTGACGGCATCTAACTGTTCATCTCTGTTATAAATGGAACTTCAGCCGTCTGGGTCAGAGACTGACAACCCTCCTTCGTCTTCCTAACCTGTCCTGCTCGCCTTCTTTTTCTACTTTCGTTTTAATTTTGGGAAATTTTTAAGTAAAAGTTACAAAGTTGAAAGGTGATAGTGAGTACCCTTACAGCCTTTAGTGTATTAGTTGTTAACATTTTGCCTTGTTTTCTTTTCTTCCTTTTTTTTTTTTTTTTAAGAGAAGGGGTCTCTCCCTGTTTTACCCAAGCTGGCCTTGAACCCCTTGCCTCAAGTGATCTTCCCCCTTAGCCTCCTGAGTAGCCAGGATTATGGCATGTACCACCGCACCTGCCTCACATTTTCTTTCTCACTGTAAATACACATTCTTATTCTTGAACCTTCTGAAAATAAGTTGCAGACATCATGAAAATGTAAAATACTTCATCATATTCTTCCTTTTAATAAGAGCATTGTCCTATAAATCTGCAATATTTTCCCACCCATGAAAGTGAACACTGATACTGTATAAATCTAATATATGATCCATATTCAAAATTCTCCAGTTGTCCCCAAAATATCCTTTATAGCTGTTTATTTTAAAATCCAAGGTTCAATCAAGAATTATACGTCACATGTAGTTGTCATTCTGTTTTGTTTCCTTTAATCGATTAGAGTTGCCCTTTTGTGTGTGTCTGAGTGGTGGGTGATGGATGGTGTTTGTGTATGATGTGCAGTGTGTGTGTGTGTGTGTGTGTGTGTGGTATGTCTTTCATGACACTGAAGAGTTCAGGCAAGTTGGTAGAATGTCCCACAATCTAGACTTTTTTACTGATTGTTTCCTCATTACGAGATACAGGTTACATGTTTTTTTCCAAGACAACTACATGTGTAATGTTGTTTCCTTCCTAGTGCCCCAGCTCAGGAAGCACATAGTGTCTATTTGTCTCTTTTCTGATATTAGGACTGATCAGGTGTTGTCTGCCTGATCCAATCATTATCAAGTTCCATAATTCATTATTAAGCTCTGAAATTCAGGATACGTACATTTATAGTGTGAGGCTGTGCATACATACATTCATTTCTTAATGTTCTCAAGGAGGTCCAGGTTCCCCAAAATATTATAGTCATTGCAGTCAGATGATATAGCAGTAGCAAAACATTCATTCCTTTCCATGTAACAGGAGGGAGGGGAAGAAGGAAGTTTTCATGTGCAGGCAGTATGTGAGTGCGTGAGCAAGTGAGGATTTGTACATTCCCTGTAGCCAGAGGTGAAATATTCAACGCTTTTATTTTTTCTCCCATCTTCAGTGACCTCCCATTTGGGCCCATAGTTTATTTATAGAGAGCACACACTCCCTAATTGTCAGTTGGTTTCTTTGGGAAAACCCTTAGATAGTACAGTGGGTTATGACCCTCCAAAGGACCACGAGTACATAAACAGATACAAAGTATTTACGTGGTATTAAAATTTCGTGGTGATGGTGCAAGGGAGAGATGATTAGGAAGAAAATGTCTTAAATGGCTATCATTGAGAAATACTGATCTAGAGTCATTTCCTGTTTCTTAAATTGTTCGTTTTTCTCTTCCCTGGGTATTTTCTCATTTCCAAAGACCCAGAGTCTCAGAGCCAGGTTAAGTGGAAGAAACTTTGAGAGATTTCTTAATCAATTCCTTCTATCTCTCAAACCATCAGTAACTTCCCTGGTGAAAAAATTATACTCCTCTTACAGATCTTCAGGCATGGAAATTCTACAGCATTCTTTGGTATAACCAACCCACTGAACTCTCCACAACATCTTCAGTTCCATTCAACTCGAGCTGAAGTATTCTCTTTGAGTTTCAGTAGATCTTTTCTAGTGTCCCACTTTTAGAAAGGTCCAAAGACGATATATAATAAGATAAGTGAAAATATAATTAATCAGAGCTTTATTTGCATATCCATTAAATATCTGAAGGCTATTACCAATTGTGCTTCAGCCTCCTTTCCCTTGCAGTTCTCCTAGGGTGGCATCGTCTACGCAGTCTTGTTGCTCCATTGTTGACCACTGATGTAACTCAACGTGAAACCTTCCCAAAGCTCTCCACATCACTCTCTGTTATGGATGTTACCAGCAGTGAACATGAAGAGAACTTATTTCATGCCTTCTCCAAACTATATTATCTCTTTGCTAAGTCCAGACCCGCTTTTTCTACATTTACAGGTTTTCTATTTTAATTGCCATGCAAAATTCTTTATCATATTCAATCATTTTGGTTTATCTTCCTGACTTCTTACCTTTAACATCCCTGCTAAAGATTACACTGTTGTTGTTTCTTTTTTTTTTTTTTTTTTTTTTTTTTTTTTTTTAACTACTCCTTTAATTGGCAAAACATTAAGGGACCTGAATAGAATTACTCTTATCTTTTTGTGCTGATTTATGTCAATCCATCATTCTGGTCATTGATGGAAGCAAATTGCTTCCTATGGTCTCTAAACCTTATGTCCCTTCCATACTCCATGAGTATCACACTGTGAGAAAACAAAAACAAAAGCATTGTAGGGAAAGTATGGCCATTATCTTTGAGGAAATGTGTACCTAGGCACAATCACTAAAAGGAGTTGGAGGTATCATTTGGTTAACACTGTTGTCATTCTTGTTCTTATCATTTTGGACCTTGAAGAAATTGTTGATTCTCTCCTAGAATTAGACAAACAAAGTGTGTTTGGAAATAATGATTGTTTTCCTGCCTTAAAAAATATATTAACAAAAAGCTTTTATAATAGGCTATTTCCCTCTGGGCAGGTATTAATTCTGAGTAAGAATTTTCAATGACTACATAAGGATTTGCATAACTTATGAAAGAAGAGTCCATTTCTAATCAAATAATTCACCTGTTTTACTAGCTTACAGTGATCTGATTTCAGAGTTTTGCTGTATCTTTTTTACATACATCAGAAAAGAAATGTTTACTATATTTTAGTTCCATTTATGATTGTATTAAGCATTTGACTATAAGGAAAACTAACACTTAAATCAATTAGAAAAGCAACATAAAACTAAAGGATATTTCGAAAATCAGTTATATGTGAGCTTGGATATTCAAATGTCACAAATAAAAAACATATAACTATTATCTAATCTGTCTTTTTTTAATGCTTGGTTTATTTCTTTAATAGGTTGTCTTGCAATGGTCCTAGAACAGGTAAATAAAGGGAAAACTGCTAATTCTACAAAAACTAATTCAAAGTTCATTGGAAAACACACGAGTGGCTGGCAAGATGGCCAAACAGGAACAGGTCCAGTCTGCAGCTCCCATAGAGATCAGCACAGAAGGCAAGTTATTTCTGCATTGAGATATCAACACAGAAGGCAAGTTATTTCTGTATTTCTAACTGAGGTACCCAGCTGATATTAGGACTGGTTAGACAGTGGGTGCAGCACATGGAGGGCAAGCCAAAGCAGGGTGGGGTGTCGCCTCACCCAGGAAACACAAGGGGTCAGGGAACTCCCTCCCCCTGCCAAGGGAAGCCATGAGGGACTATACCGGGAGGAATGGTGCACTCTGGCTCAGATACTATGCTTTTCCCATGTCCTTCACAACTGGCAGACCAGGAGATTCCCTCGGGTGCCTTCACCACCAGGGCCCTGGGTTTGAAGCACAAAACTGGGCGGCCGTTTGGGCAGACACCAAGCTAGCTCCAAGAGTTTTTTTTCATACCCCAGTGGCACCTGGAATGCCAGCGAGACAGAAGTGTTCACTCCCCTGGAAAGGAGGCTGAAGCCAGGGATCCAAGTGGTCTAGATCAGCAAATCCCACCCCCATGGAGCCCAGCAAGCTAAGATCCACTGGCTTGTAATTCTCACTGCCAGGACAGCAGTCTAAGGTTGACCTGGGGTGCTCGAGCTTGGTGAGGGGAGGGGTGTCCGCCATTACTGAGGCTTGAGTAAGCAGGTTTCCCCTCACAGTGTAAACAAAGCAGCTGAGAAGTTTGAACTGGGTGGAGTCCACTGTAGCTTGGCAAAGCTGCTGTAGCCAGACTGCCTCCAGATTTCTCCTCTCTGGGTAGGGCAACTCTGAAAGAAAGGCAGCAGCCCCAGTCAGGGGCTTATAGATAAAACTACCGTCTCCCTGGGACAGAGCATCTAGAGGAAGGGGCAGCTGTGGGTACAGCTTCAGCAGACTTAAATGTCCCTACCTGCCGGCTCTGAAGAGATCAGTAGATCTCCCAGCACAGCACTTGAGCTCTGCTAAAGGACAGACTGCCTCCTCAAGTCGGTCCCTGACCCCCATGCCTCCTGACTGGGAGACATCTCCCAGAAGGGGTCAACAGACACCTCATACAGGAGAGCTCCAGCTGGCATCTGGAGGGTGCCACTCTGGGATAAAGCTACCAAAGGAAGGAACAGGCAGAAATCTTTGCTGTTCTGCAGCCTACCCCTGGTGATACCCTGGCAAACAGGGTCTGGAGTGGACCTCGAGCAAACTCCAGCAGACCTGCAGCAGAGGGACCTGACTATTAGAAGGAAAACTAACAAACAGAAAGGAATAGCATCAACATCAACAAAAAGGACATCAACACCAAAACCCCATGCGAAGATCAACAACAGCAAAGACCAAAGTTAGATAAATCCATGAAGATGAGGAAAAACCAGTGCAAAAGACTGAAAATTCCAAAAACCAGAACACCTCTTCTCCTCCAAAGGATCACAACTCCTCGTCAGCAAGGGAACAAAACTGGACAGAGAATGAGTTTGAGAAATTTCCAGAAGTAGGTTTCAAACTTCTCTAAGCTAAAGGAGTATGTTCTAACCCAATGCAAGGAAGCTAGAACCTTGAAAAAATGTTAGAGGAATTGCTCACTAGAATAACCAGTTTAGAAAAGAACATAAATGACCTGATGGAGCTGAAAAACACAGCACAAGAACTTCATGAAGCAGACACAAGTATCAATAGCCAAATCAATCAAGCGGAAGAAGGGATATGAGAGATTGAAAATCAACTTAATGAAATAACGTGTCAAGACAAGATTAGAGAAAAAAGAATGAAAAGCAATGAACAAAGCCTCCAAGAAATATGGGACTATGTGAAAAGACTAAACCTACATTTGATTGGTTTACCTGATAGTGAAGGGGAGAATGGAACCAGGTTGGAAAACACTCTTCAGGATACTATCAAGGAGAACTTACCCAACCTAGCAAGACAGGCCAACATTCAAATTCAGGAAATACAGAGAACACCACAAAGATACTCCTCAAGAAGAGCAACCCCAAGATACATAATCGTTAGATTTACCAAGGTTGAAATGAAGGAAAAAATGTTAAGGGCAGCCAGAAAGAAAGGTCGCGTTACCTACAAAGGGAAGCCCATCAGACTAAGAGCGGATCTCATGGCAGAAACCCTACAAGCCAGAAGAGAGTGGGGGCCAATATTCAACATTCTTAAAGTAAAGAATTTTCAAACCAAAATTTCCTATTCAGCCAAACTAAGCTTCATAAGCGAAGGAGAAATAAAATCCTTTACAGACAAGCAAATGCTGAGAGATTTTGTCACCACCGGGCCTGTCTTACAAGAGCTCCTGAAGGAAACACTAAACATGGAAAGGAACAACCGGTACCAGCCACTGCAAAAACAGCAAATTCTAAAGACCATCGATACTATGAAGAAAGTGATTCAACTACCGGGCAAAATAACCAGTCAGCATCACAATGACAGGATCAGATTCACACATAGCAATATTAACTTTAAATGTAAATGGGCTAAATGCCCCAATTAAAAGACACCAACTGCAAATTAGATAAAGAATCAAGACCCATCAGTGTGCTGTATTCAGGAGACCCATCTTACATGCAAAGACACACATAGGCTCGATAAAAAAAGGGATGGAGGAATATTTATCAAGCAAATGGAAAGCAAAAAAAAGCAGGGGTTGTGGCCGGGCATGGTGGCTCACACCGGTAATCCCAACACTTTGGGAGGCCGAGGCTGGCAGATCACTAGGTCAGGAAATTGAGACCATCCTGGCTAACATGGTGAAACCCTGTCTCTACTAAAAATACAAAAACAAAATTAGCCGGGCATGGTGGCAGGTCCCTGTAGTCTCAGTTACTCCAGAGGCTGAGGCCGGAGAACGGCATGAACCCAGGAGGCAGAGCTTTCAGTGAGCCGAGATTGCGCCACTGCACTCCAGTCTGGGCGACAGAGCAAGACTCCGTTTCAAATAAAACATAAAAAATAAATAAATAAGCAAGGGTTGCCATCCTAGTCTCTGATAAAACAGACTTTAAACCAACAAAGATCAAAAGAGACAAAGAAGGGCATTACATAATGGTAAAGGGATCAATGCAGCAAGAAGAGCTAACTATCCTAAATATATATGCACCTAATACAGGAGCACCCAGATTCATAAAGCAAGTCCTTAGAGACCTACAAAGAGACTTAGACTTCCACACAATAATAGTGGGAGACTTTAACACCCAACTGTCACTGTCAGACAGATCAACAAGACAGAAAATTAAGGATATTCAGGACTTGAACTCAGCTCTGGACCAAGTAGACCTAATAGACATCTACAGAACTCTCTACCCTAAATCAACAGAATATACATTTTCTCAGCACCTCATCCATTATTGACCACATAATTGGAAGTAAAACACTCCTCAGCAAATGCAAAAGAATGGAAATCATAACAAACAGTCTTTCAGACTATAGTGCAATCAAATTAGAATTCAGGATTAAGAAACTCACTCAAAACTGCACAACTACATGGAAACTGAACAACATGCTCCTGAATGACTACCGCGTAAATAACAAAATTAAGGCAGAAATTAAGAAGTTCTTTGAAACCAATGAGAACAAAGAAAACATACCAGAATCTCTGGGACACAGCTAAAGCAGTGTTTAGAGGGAAATTTATAGCATGAAATACCCACAGGAGAAAGCAGGAAAGATCTAAAATCAACACCCCAACATCACAATTAAAAGAACAAGAGAAGCAACAGCAAACAAATTCAAAAGCTACCAGAAGACAAGAAATAACTAAGATCAGAGCAGAACTGAAGGAGATAAAGACAAGAAAAGCCCTTCAAAAAAATCAATGAATCCAGGAGTTGCTTTTTTAAAAAGATCAACAAAATAGATAGATCACTAGCCAGACTAATAAAGAAGAAAGGAGAGAAGAATCAAATAGACACAATAAAAAATGATAAAGGAGAGATCACCACTGATCCCACAGAAATGCAAACTACCATCAGAGAATACCATAAGCACCTCTACACAAATAAACTAGAAAATCTAGGAGAAATGAATAAATTCCTGGACACATACACCCTCACAAGACTAAACCAGGAAGATGTCAAATCCCTGAATAGATCAATAAAAGGTCTGAAATTGAGGCAGTAATTAATAGCCTACCAACAAAAAAGCCCAGGACCAACAGATTCACAGCCGAATTCTACCAGAGGTACAAAGAGGAGCTGGTACCATTCCTTCTGAAACTATTCCAAACAATAGAAAAAGAAGGAATCCTCCCTAACTCATTTTAGGAGGCCAGCATCATCTTGACACAAAAACCTGGCAGAGACACCACAAAAAAAGAAAATTTCAGGCCAATATCCCTGATGAACATCAATATGAAAATCCTCAGTAAAATATGGGCAAACTGAATTCAGCAGCACATCAAAAAGCATATCCACCATGATCAGGTCAGCTTCACCCCTGGGATGCAAGGCTGGTTCAACATACGCAAATCAGTAAACATAATCCATCACATAAACAGAACCAATGCCAAAAACCACATGATTATTTCAATAGATGCAGAAAAACTCTTCAATAAAATTCAACACAACTCCATGCTAAAAACTCTCGATAAACTAGGTACTGATGGAGCGCATCTCAAAATAATAAGAGCTGTTTATGACAAACCCACAGCCAATATCACACTCAATGGGCAACAACTGGAAGCATTCCCTTTGAAAACCAGCACAAGACAAGGACGCCCTCTCTCACCCCTCCTATTCAACATAGTATTGGAAGTTCTGACCAGGGCAATCAGACAAGGAAAGGAATAAAGGGTATTCAATTAGGAAAAGAGGAAGTCAAAGTGTCTCTGTTTGCAGATGACATGATTGTATATTTAGAAAACCTCGGTGGCTCACGCCTGTAATCCCAGCACTTTGGGAGGCCGAGGTGGGCGGATCACGAGGTCAGGAGATCGAGACCATCCTGGCGAACACTGTGAAACCCCATCTCTACTAAAAATACAAAAAAATTAGCCGGGCATGGTGGCGGGTGCCTGTAGTCCGAGCTACTCAGGAGGCTGAGGCAGGAGAATGGCACGAACCAAGGGCAGAGCTTGCAGTGAGCGGAGATCACACCACTGCACTCCAGCCTGGGCAACAGAGCGAGACTCCATCAAAGAAAAGAAAAGAAGAGAAGAGAAGAGAAGAGAAGAGAAGAG
>NW_016804595.1:3247699-3251294 GCF_001698545.2 Rhinopithecus bieti | reverse complement strand
ACTATCCTAAATATATATGCACCTAATACAGGAGCACCCAGATTCATAAAGCAAGTCCTTAGAGACCTACAAAGAGACTTAGACTTCCACACAATAATAGTGGGAGACTTTAACACCCAACTGTCACTGTCAGACAGATCAACAAGACAGAAAATTAAGGATATTCAGGACTTGAACTCAGCTCTGGACCAAGTAGACCTAATAGACATCTACAGAACTCTCTACCCTAAATCAACAGAATATACATTTTTCTCAGCACCTCATCCATTATTGACCACATAATTGGAAGTAAAACACTCCTCAGCAAATGCAAAAGAATGGAAATCATAACAAACAGTCTTTCAGACTATAGTGCAATCAAATTAGAATTCAGGATTAAGAAACTCACTCAAAACTGCACAACTACATGGAAACTGAACAACATGCTCCTGAATGACTACCGCGTAAATAACAAAATTAAGGCAGAAATTAAGAAGTTCTTTGAAACCAATGAGAACAAAGAAAACATACCAGAATCTCTGGGACACAGCTAAAGCAGTGTTTAGAGGGAAATTTATAGCATGAAATACCCACAGGAGAAAGCAGGAAAGATCTAAAATCAACACCCCAACATCACAATTAAAAGAACAAGAGAAGCAACAGCAAACAAATTCAAAAGCTACCAGAAGACAAGAAATAACTAAGATCAGAGCAGAACTGAAGGAGATAAAGACAAGAAAAGCCCTTCAAAAAAATCAATGAATCCAGGAGTTGCTTTTTTAAAAGATCAACAAAATAGATAGATCACTAGCCAGACTAATAAAGAAGAAAGGAGAGAAGAATCAAATAGACACAATAAAAAATGATAAAGGAGAGATCACCACTGATCCCACAGAAATGCAAACTACCATCAGAGAATACCATAAGCACCTCTACACAAATAAACTAGAAAATCTAGGAGAAATGAATAAATTCCTGGACACATACACCCTCACAAGACTAAACCAGGAAGATGTCAAATCCCTGAATAGATCAATAAAAGGTCTGAAATTGAGGCAGTAATTAATAGCCTACCAACAAAAAAGCCCAGGACCAACAGATTCACAGCCGAATTCTACCAGAGGTACAAAGAGGAGCTGGTACCATTCCTTCTGAAACTATTCCAAACAATAGAAAAGAAGGAATCCTCCCTAACTCATTTTAGGAGGCCAGCATCATCTTGACACAAAACCTGGCAGAGACACCACAAAAAAAGAAAATTTCAGGCCAATATCCCTGATGAACATCAATATGAAAATCCTCAGTAAAATATGGGCAAACTGAATTCAGCAGCACATCAAAAGCATATCCACCATGATCAGGTCAGCTTCACCCCTGGGATGCAAGGCTGGTTCAACATACGCAAATCAGTAAACATAATCCATCACATAAACAGAACCAATGCCAAAACCACATGATTATTTCAATAGATGCAGAAAACTCTTCAATAAAATTCAACACAACTCCATGCTAAAACTCTCGATAAACTAGGTACTGATGGAGCGCATCTCAAAATAATAAGAGCTGTTTATGACAAACCCACAGCCAATATCACACTCAATGGGCAACAACTGGAAGCATTCCCTTTGAAAACCAGCACAAGACAAGGACGCCCTCTCTCACCCCTCCTATTCAACATAGTATTGGAAGTTCTGACCAGGGCAATCAGACAAGGAAAGGAATAAAGGGTATTCAATTAGGAAAAGAGGAAGTCAAAGTGTCTCTGTTTGCAGATGACATGATTGTATATTTAGAAAACCTCGGTGGCTCACGCCTGTAATCCCAGCACTTTGGGAGGCCGAGGTGGGCGGATCACGAGGTCAGGAGATCGAGACCATCCTGGCGAACACTGTGAAACCCCATCTCTACTAAAATACAAAAAAATTAGCCGGGCATGGTGGCGGGTGCCTGTAGTCCGAGCTACTCAGGAGGCTGAGGCAGGAGAATGGCACGAACCAAGGGCAGAGCTTGCAGTGAGC
This sequence comes from Rhinopithecus bieti, assembly GCF_001698545.2. NCBI lineage: Eukaryota > Metazoa > Chordata > Mammalia > Primates > Cercopithecidae > Rhinopithecus > Rhinopithecus bieti. The sequence continues at coordinate 3,249,297 of NW_016804595.1, read as the reverse complement.
GGAGATCACACCACTGCACTCCAGCCTGGGCAACAGAGCGAGACTCCATCAAAGAAAAGAAAAGAAGAGAAGAGAAGAGAAGAGAAGAGAAGAGAAGAGAAGAGAAGAGAAGAGAAGAGAAGAGAAGAGAAGAGCCCATCGTCTCAGCCCAAAATCTCCTTAAGCTGAGAAGCAACTTCAGCAAAATCTCAGGTGAAGGGGTGGCCTGCCCCTCCACAGCTGTGGGTATATCTTGTCAGGTGGGACAAAAGACTGAGAAAAGAAATAAGACACAGAGACAAAGTATAGAGAAACCACAGTGGGCCCAGGAGACTGGTGCTCAGCATATGGAGGACCTGTACCAGCACCGGTCTCTGAGTTCCCTCAGTATTTATTGATTACTATTTTCACTATCTTAGCAAGAGGAATGTGGTAGGAGAGCAGGGTGATAGTGGGGAGAAGGTCAGCAAGAAAACGTGAGCAAAGGAATTTGTGTCACAAATACGTTCGAGGGAAGGCACTATGCCTGGATATGCACGTAGGCCAGATTTACGCTTCTCTCCACCCAAACATCTCAGTGGAGTAAAGAATAACAAAGCAGCATTGCTGCCAACATGTCTCGCCTCCCACCATAGGGCGGTTTTTCTCCTATGTCAGAGTTGAACAATGTACAATTGGGTTTTATACCGAGATATTCAGTTACCAGGGGCAGGCAGGAGACAGGGGCCTTTCTCTATCTAAACTGCAAGAGGCTTTCCTCTTTTACTAATCCACCTCAGAACAGACCCTTTACGGGTGTTGGGCTGGGGGACAGACAGGTCTTTCTCATCCCTCTAGGACATATTTCAGACTATCACATGGGGAGAAACCTTGGACAATACCCGGCTTTCCAATGCAGAGGTCCCTGTGACTTTTCCCGGTACATTGTGCCCGTGGTTTATCGAGAATGGAGAATGACAATGACTTTTACCAAGCGTACTGCTAGTAAACATTTTGTTAACAAGGCACATCCTACACAGCCCTAAATCCGTTAAACCTTGCTTCCATACAACACATGTTTTTGTGAGCTTGAAGTTGGGACAAAGTGGCTGGGACAAAGTTATAAATTAACAACATCTCAACAAAACAATTGTTCAAGGTACAGGTCAAAATGGAATTTCTTATGTCTTCCCTTTCTACATAGACACAATAACAGTCTAATCTCTCTTTCTTTTCCCTACACTCAGGATACAAAATCAATGTGCAAAAATCACAAGCATTCCTATACACCAATAACAGACAAACAGAGAGCCAAATCATGAGTGAACTCCCATTCACAATTGCTACAAAGAGAGTAAAATACCTAGGAATACAACTTACAAGGGATGTGAAGGACCTCTTCAAGGAGAACTACAAACCACTGCTCAAGGAAATAAGAGAGGACACAAATGGGAAAGCATTCTGTGCTCATGAATAGGAAGAATCAATATCGTGAAAATGACCATACTGCCCAAAGTAATTTATAGATTCAATGCTATCCCCATCAAGCTACTGCCGACTTTCTTCACGGAATTAAAAAAAAAAAATTACTTTTTTTTTTTTTTTTTTTTTTTTTTTTTTTTTTTGAGGGGAGCTCCCTC
>NW_016804595.1:3196940-3246589 GCF_001698545.2 Rhinopithecus bieti | reverse complement strand
AAAAAAAAAAAAAAAAAAAAAAACCCTAGAAGAAAACCTAGGCAATACCATTCAGGACATAGGCATGGGCAAGGAATTTCATGACTAAAACACCAAAAGCAATGGCAACAAAAGCCAAAATTGACAAATGAGATCTAATCAAACTACAGAGCTTCTGCACAGCAAAATAAACTATCATCAGAGTGAACAGGCAAGCTACAGAATGGGAGAAAATTTTTGCAATGTATCCATCAGACAAAGGGCTAACATCTAGAATCTATAAGGGACTTAAACAAATTTACAAGAAAAAACCAAACAACCCATCAAAAAGTGGGCGAAGGATATGAACAGACACTTCTCAAAAGAAGACATTTATGCTGCCAACAAACATGAAAAAAAGCTCATCACCACTGGTCTTTAGAGAAATGCAAATCAAACCACAATGAGATACAATCTCTCACCAGTTAGAATGGTGATCATTAAAGTCAGGAAACAACAGATGCTGGAAAGGATGTGGAGAAGTAGGAATGCTTTTACACTGTTGGTGAGAGTATAAATTAGTTCAACCATTGTGGAAGACAGTGTGGCAATTCCTCAAGGATCTAGAATCAGAAATACCATTTGATGCAGCAATCCCATTACTAGGTATATACCCAAAGGATTATAAATCATTCTACTATAAAGACACATGCACGTGTATGTTTATTACAGCACTGTTCACAATAGCAAAGACTTGGAACCAACCCATATGCCCATCAATGAAAGACTGGATAAAGAAAATGTGGCACATGTACACCATGGAATACTATGCAGCCATAAAAAGGATGAGTTCATGTCCTTTTCAGGGACATGGATGCAGCTGGAAACCATCATTCTCAGCAAACTAACACAGAAACAGAAAACCAAACACTGCATGTTCTCACTCATAAATGGGAGCTGAACAAGGAGAACACAAGGACACAGGGTGGGAAACATCACACACTGGGGCCTGTCGGGGGTGGGGGACTAGGGGAGGGATAGCATTAGGAGAAATACCTAATGTAGATGAGAGGTTTATGGGTGCAGCAAACCACCATGGCATGTGTATACCTATAACAAACCTGCACGTTCTGCATATGTATCCCAGAACTTAATGTATCATAAAAAATAAAAAATAAATAAAAATGGGCAAAGAAAAATAAAACAAGAAAACACACATGCACACATTTGCATTTTAGCAGAAGTTCCTTTATCCTATTACAGAATTTTCCAGGAAGACATCAAGCATATAGTTTAGCTTCTCAACAGGTGAATGTTGTACATACTTTTTTCCTGCAGTAAGATTCAATATTAAGTTTGATGATAACCTGGCATATAAAGATAATAAAACTGGATCATAGAAAAACTTCACTGATAGAGTAGATAAACCTGGGTTTTCATCTCTGGCTTGCCACTACCATATATGTGTCACATTGGGTAGTTTATTAAATTGTGCCATACCTCGGATTTTAGAACTGCAAACTTATAATCATTTTGGAAAAATAAGATAACATATTTGAAACAATAGATGTATACGTAAATTCTGTATTTAATTCTGCTATATTAATAGCATTATTTACAGTTACTTTGTAATACAGATGATTCTAATAACAGCCAGTATACCTAACAGCAATAATAGGATATGGTATCTGATAAAAACTTTTTTATCAGATAAAATGGCATAACAAAGTGATTCGTAGATGAAGAGAAGTGATGAATGAGGCTTCTATAAATCACACATATAAGGAGTTCCTCTGCTTCTCAGTTTCACCGTGTGAAGTGTACACCAAAATGTGCCACAGAAGGGGATATGGACTGAATTTGGCCAACAGGCATGTTTTATTGGACCTATGCAGTTTTGTCCCAAATAGACTTTTTTTAAAAAAGCTAACTACCATTTATACTTGGGAAATTTGACACATAAAAATCAGGAAACTTGACTTTTCTTACAAAATCAAATTCAGCAAAGCCAAGCTTTTGTTACCCTGTGGCTGGACCTGGCTGAGAAGTGGCTGACCCACTGAGATGGGACATAGCTTTGCTCTCCTCACCGCTCCCCATTGCCTTCCAGACACGCAGCTGACCATTAGCTACCATTTATCTTCTTGCACTGAGATGCTTCACTTATACACATTTCTTGCCCTTTCTCTGGTGGCTTTTCAAGTGGTAGTCCCTGTTACACCATTTCCAGATAGGCCACCAAGGAAGCAACTATCGATTTTCAAATTTACCCACACACACATTGAATATCTGCTATATTCTTATTTTTTTTTTTCTAGTAACCAACATTGTGTTAATGATGATAAATGAAAAACAGTCTTAGGAGACAATAAATTTAAACCAGATTTCTTCAACTCCCTACCCAACAATAAAAATTTATATTCTCGTAAGAAGCTTACTTCCTCTATAGAAATTAAGATAATTAAATCCATCCAATCTTTTAATTATCCCAAATGCATAAGCTTCAACTCTGCTTCCAAGAAAACTTATTTGTGACAAAATGATAAATAAATATCATTGAAAATCAGTGGTAGCATCATTGTAATAATTATATATTTTATCTGGTTTTACTTCTCTTTCATTGTGTACTAGATTTTAGCAAAGCATGTTATTTTAACTAAAACTTCTCATTGTTTTAATGCAACTCTCATCTAATTGAGTTTTCATGAAGATGAAAACCAAGCAAAAATCCCAGATTTGATAGATTAAAAACTAAATGAGGAAGTCAACTTCAATCTAATTAAACATTGATTTTGTTTGCAACTGTATTACTGCATACTAAATTAAGTTGAGTATCTACTCCAGAGGAAGTCATATGATTGAGATTTGACTTTGTATTATCAAATCAGCAAAGAATAAAAGTCTAAGCATTTTTGAGAAATATATAGAACATGGAGGAAGATGAATATCAACAATCCTGTTTATTAACTCACAAACAATATTATGGATAAGTATTTTCCATGACTGTGCATATGTATTTCTCTACAATGTATATATTTGGTATGGCTGAAAACTGCATATCAGCTGATATCCGTAGAGGCAGCAGCATTTAGGAAATTCCTAAACTATGATTTGTCTGTTTATCTAGAGGCTAACTATCTCAATTATCTATCTCACTTAAGGCTGTCTTAATCGGAAGTATAATCACATAAACGTACAACAGGGATGTTCAGCCCATATGAGTCTTGTGAAGGCAAAACCTTGGTAAAGATGCTTAGCAGTTTTAGTCAAGATGAAGTTTAGCAGGAAATGTTCACATTGGCTGGAAAATGAGGAACTGGGCTACCCACCTATGTCTGGATGAGTCTGTTTTCCACTCACAACCCCGCAATACTATACTACTCTTCCTTAAACTAAAAGCCTAGGCTCCCTGCTCTTCCCCCTTCCCTCCAGCCCCTCTGGCCTCCTGGCTGGCCTTGAACATGCTGAGTATGTGTAGCGGCTCTTCCCTGCCTTGGGTGCTGTCCTCCCAGATAGCCACACGTCCAGCTCTGTCTCTCTTTCAAGTCTTCTCATGTCGCCTTCTCAGTAAGGCCTCTATGATCACACCTGCCTACCAGAACTCACAGTCCCTCTTTCTTTGCTCTACTTTTCTTTTTCCCATAGCACTTACAGAATTTATTTCTTTATGAGGTTTCTTGTTTACTGTCTGTCTCCCCCAACTAGAAAATAAATCCCATGAGATCAGGAATCTATTTTGTTTATTAATGTATCCCAGGCATGTAGAACATAGGGTCTGGCTCATAGCAGATGATCAATAAATAGTTGGTGGATGAATGAGTACGCATGGCAGATGGGTGCCTAATTAAGATCTACAACTAGGGAAAGATTAATTTGAAGCAATATATAATAATAATATTAATTTAATGATATTAACACCCAAAGCTTACATATCAACTAAATGCTATTGAGCGCTTACTATGCACTAAGTACACACTAAGTGTTTTACATGAATAATCTCATGTAATATTCATGGCAAACCCATGAGGTTGATCATCTATGTTTACCCCCATCTTATAGTCCAGGTTACTACGTGATTTGACCAAAGTCACAAGCAAGAAGGTTACAGAGCAAGATTTAATGCCATGCAAGTGTGTTCCAGAGACCACACTCTTAACTGCAGGGCGTAGATGCCTTCACCCTTTTGGCACTGGGCACTCTTTTGGATTGTCTCCCTCTCGTTTGACACAAGACCCATGTGGTTTAGCGATTCAGTCTTCGGTTTCTTTTCTGGCCATTTGTTACCGTAGTTTCATTAGTGCCTCTAATGATCAGTCCATCTGAGATCATAATGTATTTCTTTTCGAAAGCTGTACATTCAAGATAACAGAGGGTACCCTGAGTGACAGATTAGGTGAGCCAAAGGATCTAACAGGGGGACACCAAAAAGATCAGATTGACCAGTCCACAGAGTGTTGACTGACACAAAGCTAAGGCCAGAGGTGAAAGTGGAGTCCCTAAATTGGCAAGCAACAGAAAGACAATCTAAAGTCCACAAGGAACTATTCAGGGTGGGAGCAGGGTGTTCCTGTGATCACTTTGAAAGGGACATAGGAAATGTCTAGGTCTAGCTCCCTGCTGTGAAATAGAAATGAAGCATGCATTTCACTCACAGGGGTATAAGCAGACTTTTAAGAATTAGTAAACAGAAATACTCAAAGCAGAAGATATTATCTTCTAGTTAATATCTAATTAATAGTTGCAAAACTATCACAGTTAATTTTTCTTAGTTTTCCTGCTCTACTAAAAAAATTAACTGACATTCATTATTCAGCCATGAAGTAAAGTATCTGAGCACATGAATAATTAGAAATATGCACTGAAAGGCTAGAGCAATGTGCGGTTGTAAGATTTATTAATGCCTATATTCCATGAACTAAATTTAGAAATCAGTAGGTATTACATGACATGTTAAAAGCAGCATCTATTTGACTGACCTGACTTGTGCAGCTTCCTTTGAGGTCACTGAAAGTTATGCAGACCATAAATGTTCTTCGGTTCCTGGTTCCATCAGGAGATCTTTAATATGTTAGGATGTAATTCAGGCCTATGTTTTAAAGCTTGGTGAAATATGCCATGATGAAATGAATGTCTTTTACCTTCCCGTTCCTAGGGCTTTGTCCACAAACAGTTCAACTATAGAATCCAGAAGGAGACAGCTCCTTAAGAGATGAGCAGGTGGAGAGTGAATTTTTTTTACTATTAAATCATTAGAGTCAGCCAGGACTTAACCACAGAAGTTAAAGAAAATGATGCAAAAAGCAAGCTCATTTCACACTTCCAGAGACAATTTGTAGCTCAAACCTTAGTATGAGTTTCCTGAGGTTGTGCAGTTAGCATCAGGTGTAGCTTTCATATTAAGTACCAGCAGAGCATTATCTGGACAATGAATTCAGCAAAACCTTGTGAATTTATAGTTTTGAAAAAAAGGAAATAAAAAATTTCAAGTCCAGAAAGTCACTAACAGCCATAAACCAGTTAATATCTATCATCTGCATTCAGAAGAAAGAATATGCTGCCTTTGGCCTCAGGATATTTAATTGGAATTTGAATTCTTTTTTCTAAGTGATTGGGAAAAGAGTATTGTGTGACTTGGATAGAGAAACATAATGGGAAGGTACTTAAGTCCCTCCACCAGTGCAAAAAGAAAGAGATGATAAATGAGTGATTTTAAAATGAACATCCTTTGCTGCTCATAGATTCCTGAGTCACTGTATTAGAAAGGACTAGGAGCAGAGGAGGTGGGTATGCCAAGTGCTTTTTTAAGGAATTAAGGAAGATATTCTAGGGGAAAGAGATACCTGGAATTTATTTACTGAGGGTCCACTTTGTGCCAAGCACCATGCTTAGTACTTGACATATAGTCCCTCGTCCAATTTCTGCAGTTGTCCGCTGAGAGATGCATTGGTGACAGCAAACATTCTGCAGTCTGTGCAGATACAGAGACTGAGCACTGATTGCATGCTGGGAGCAGTGGTGAGCTTATGCAGGGACAATCCCTCCTTTCATACAGAGGTAGGCATTGTACCAAGCATTTTACTTGGATCATCTGAATTAATCCTCACCATAAGGCTATGAGGCAGGTATCATTGTTATTATTCCCATTTTACAGGTCAGACAATGAAGCTGATTGGTGGTGGAGCTGGACTGGAACCCGGGCAGTCTGTCTCCAGAGCCTCGGCTCTTAACCACGATGTTGTATCACCCCCAAACACATGCACACAAACACACTTCATTTATTTTTTTAATTATTCCTTCTTTTAGATCATTCACTTGCTAAATTGGTTAACAAGGCTTCTTTCATCATGAGAATCGTAACATTAGTTACCCACCCAGGCCCCTGCTCAAAAGCCTAAAGGACCTTGGGAAGTAATGATGAAGCAGTTACACAGGACAAGACAAATGCCTCCTTCATGGTACAGAAGGGCGGATCTCATGAAAAAAATGTCACTGGAAGTTCAGGTTGTCAAGGGAGAGGAATATGTGGGCTTATTGCCCCTGCTACAGATGTTTCTGACCTGGACTTGCCTGCAGAAGAAAAGGGAAGAAAGACTGACAGGGAAGCTCAACCTTCACGAGCTTGACAAGAGCAGTCACGAGTCCTGGGGCACTTCATCCCTTGATCCCAGTCAGAGGGGTTCACATCATCGCACTTCCCACAGACAGTTTCATTTCTGACCAGACCATTGTCTTCAAGGGAAGACTAGTATATCCCGAGGGGAAGAAATAAATGCTGTCTCCTCATCTTTGGCAATGGAAATATGCAAGACAGGAAAGCATGTAGGGAAATTCAATCTAATTTAGTAAATATTGCATCACTACTATGGCTGGGCACTCTTAGTCAATATAGTAATATCAGGCTCTTAATCAATATAGTTGGCTCTTAGTCAATATAGGCTCTCAGTCAATATAGTAATTTATCTGGAAATGCTATCATTGCATAGACCACAATTTCCATGGCCAAATAAGTTTGGAAAATATCAGGTAAAACATTTAAAAAGGGCTTTTTGCTAGAGCACTCTTGGAGTCTTCAGGCTAACATGCACCATGACTTACTAAAAGAGGAATGTAACATTTTGTGCAAATGCAGTGGATGACAGGAGCTTTTTATAGATCATTTTGTGGCACTGCAGTTTGATGCAATGTATTTGGGCATAAGGTCTTTATTAGGTCTCAGTAACATCATGAATGATGGATGTTATCCCCATGAATAGAAGGACCCCAAAAGTGATTCTTGGCTTTTAGGGATATCTGTTTACAAACTGTTCAGTTCCAATACTAACCATTGTAATTACATGAGTCTTTCTCAGGATGTATTGAGAAGGCTGGCTACCTCTCTGTGATTTTCAGACACAGAGGAGAGGAGTATCGGAGGCCTCTCAGAGTCTATTTGTCTTAGAGTCAGTGAATGATTTCAGGGCTTTACGCTATTAAAAAAGCATCTCCAAATAAGGGGTTCTGAGACAGGAGAAGTAGTTGCACTGCTTTCCATTATTATAATCACAAGCTGGGGTTCAATATTCTACCTTAGCACAGAAAATAAAAGTTGGGAACAGCTTCTGGAATACACAAAAGGGAAGTCTCTAGAATGGCAGTCCAGGGATAAGAGGACTGAGCCCAGAACAGGGCCTTGTCCTAGTTTTAAACAGTGTACCGACTAGGGCAACAAGAAAAAGGCCACCACTCTCAAAAGTGAGATAAGAAAGCTGCCCTCGGGCATTGGTGTCTGTAACAGAAGATAAGGTCTTTGAAGAAGTCCTCAAAGTCTCCCCAGAGGAGGTTAGAGGAGGTAGGGAAGCAATGGTATGCTGGAACGAGCTTGTACTCCTGAGAGCTGATTAATGAATTTGTGAGAATTCTGCAAGCCAGATATTAAACACAGTCATTATTAAAAATTAACTTATATAAATATACAATTAAATAAAGCATATTTTTAAATACAGGTAATAAATACTCAAAAGTTGACATTTCTGAATTATTTTACAATTATCTATGCTCCAGCTTATTTACATCCATTATGTGTGTATGATAGAAATGTTATATAATGTTTTGTTACAGCTCATCTTTCCCCAAATCTGGATTCAGTGACATTACGCTGGTAGCCCAGAATCAGGTATGATGGAGATACTTACAACATGAAAATTGGCAAATGCTACAGATCAAAACTTTTCTTTTTCTTTCTGGTTTTTTTAATTGGACAGCCAGTTAAACACTCACTAACATGCTCTTTTTTATGTAAAGCTGGTTTCTTTTAAAACTTAAAAAATGTTTTTGACAAATAAAATTGTAGTACTTATGGGGTACAAAGTGATGTTTTGATAACAATATGTTTGTATTGTAGAATGGAAAATCAAGCTAATTAACATGTATATTGCCTCACATAGCACTTTCTCATAGTGAGAACACTTAAAAATCTCTCAGTAATTTTCAAGTATTTAATATATCATTATTAACTATACAACATGGCGTAAAATAGATCTCTTGAACTTATTCATCTCCCTAGCTGAAATTTCGACCAGCATCGTCCCCCACCACCAGCCCCTGATAACCACCATTCTTTTCTCTGCTTCTATGAGTTTGACTTTTTAAGATTCCACATATAAGTGAAATCGGCAGTATTTTCTTTCTGCACCAACACTTTTAATGGGAAGTGACATATACTGAATGCTGAGCCCTGAGATAACTACTTTCAATCTTATAGCCCATAATTAACTCCTTTCAATCTTATAGACTCCTAGGAGCTAGTATCCTGGATTTACTCCAAAGGAAAGGATGGAGATATGGTTTTCTTCTTTGTTAATCCTAATATTCTGCTCCTGCAGACCAAAGAGCTGTAGTTTTCTTCTTTGTTAATCTTAATATTCTGCTCCTGCAGACCAAAGAGCTGTAGTAATTCACATGGGATAAACAGATATTCAAGGATACACTTTTTTTTAGTGACCAGCACCTGCCATCTCTAAGTCCCAGGTAGTAATAGATGCTGTTGGTGTCCTGTGCTTATCCCTCAGGAGGAAATTACAATTCATCCATGGGCTGTTTACCCTTGAAAATGAATAGGCCCAGGAACAATCCATAATAAAAAAGAAATATGCACTATGGATTGGAACCAAGCAGATCTGGGTGGCACAAGTAAGTTAAACTAAGCAAGGGCCCAGACCCATGTCACCTAGTTATGTTGCCCCAGTGCCTCTCCCTCAGCTTACACTTATGATCTTATCCAGGGCTCCCTACAAACAACTAAGGAGAAAAAAATTCAAGCCTCGTTCACAGATGGGTCAGATCACTAATATACAAGCCAAAAATCCCCTGTAGCTCCACTGCTTCTCTATTGCTCCACTCAGTGTGACCTTGGAAGACAGCGATGGGGGAGGGAGTGGCATCCCAACGTGCGGATTTTCAAGAAGTGCTCCTGGCTATCAACTTTGCATGGAATGCAAAGTGAATTAATTGAGTTTAGCTTCAGGCCCATGTCCTATGTGTGATCTTTCAGGTCTCACCATAGGTAATTACAAGGCTTTGCCTGGCAAGCTTCAACCCTCACTCCAAACTTAGCACACAGCCAGAGCGTTGAAGTTTTCTGGAGGGAGTTGTAGTCAAGGACTCATTCATCCCCTGGGGGCTATACACAAATGAATCCTTACAGTCCTAGTGCAGGTGTCACCATGTGTAGGCCTCCTCATCAGGGGCCCTTCACTAAGGAATTTTCTCCACTTTTACTCAGTACTTTTTTATACTTAGCCCTTCTCCTTAGACAAGGAGATGTGATGGCAAACAGTAAGGGGATCTAGAATATGTGATAAAGAGCTGACGTATGTCAAATATGGACTCAGGTCCAACTTCAGCATTAGGAACTACCTTATCCACTGGCCCTTCTGTGGTAGGTCTCTTTTCAGAAAGTGTAATTGGCTAACACCTTTAAGAGTCATTGACAGCACTGAAGTAAACTCTGAACACTGATCGAGCTGCAATAATGATGTAATTGTGTTTTAGGATGGGGTCCGGGATAATGAATGAAGATGGTCCTCGAAGGCCTTACTGTGGTCCTTGAAGGCCTTACTTTCACAAGACGTGATAGCGAGCTAGGTCTTCCTCTTTCATAGTGGGATTCAGTAGGCATCACTTAATTCTGAAAGCCCAAAGCTATTATATTGGCATGTTAGGAGAGATCTGGATGCAAATAACCAAAGAATAAGCTGAAGCACTGAAGATTTTTCTGGAAGGTATAAATGAGGGGTACCTGGGACACAACTGTTGTTGGTAGCAAAATCTGTTGAAATGATTGTCTTCTTAAAAATTGGATGCGCATTTAATTTTGAGTAAAATTTTTAAAAGGAATCAGCGATGGGATAAAGGGAATTTAATGTGGGGTGTGTGTGTATCTGAGCAGCTAAGGGCTTGAGTGTAGCAGACACTGTCATACCCCACTTTTATCCCCTTGGCACTCCATTCTTGTGAGTACAAAAGATTCTTTACTAGAGACATCTGCAACTATGAACCTGAGGGCTTGCCTGGACACAAGGAGATGCCCAGCTTGTACATAGGTGTTTCACAGTGGGCAGGCCTATGAAAGCCCACCCCAAAGTCTTAGGAAGCTGAGAGGCTGAAGAAAGAGGCTGATGAATACAGTTTCTTAGAAAGAAACATTTAAAAGGACTTACAAACAGAACCCATGTTTGTGTCTCGGGCCGCCGCAAGACAGGATGGTGGATTCCCGCACCATTACCCCCAAGGCCCAAGGCTTATATAACACAGGGAGAGAATTGGTACAGCACAGATTTGTAGGACAATTGAAGTATGATAACATCAAAGTTATTTGACCTAAGGGAAGGATTTAGGTAAGTAGTTGCTCTTACACAAGAAACAATAGATAAACTAGAAATTTCAGAGGCCCTCCCACAATGCTGGTCAATCAGAAGCCAATGTGGCAGATTAGTTTCCAAGATGGAGTTGCTTCAGCCTCCACAATGGGTCAGACTGGAAGAGACTGGAAGATGCCCCAAAGTGGTAGAAAGGGATCTAGACAGGGCACTGACTTTATCCACTGACGTTATTCCTGGGAGATGATCCCTCAAAGCACCAAGAGGCAAAGGGGGAAGTGAGAGTAGTAGGAGCCAATGAAGGGGCATTCTCTGCTTTGGACAACAGGAGCACAGTCCTATAAGGGACCTCTGGGAGATAATGCACACAAGCCTCAGAGTTATGGAGATAATCTCCAGGACACTGTGGCATTACTATTGCTAGGACTTCACCTGGTGAACTGGAAAAGTTGCAGGCAGAAGGGATGCACTGGTACTTGTGAGAGACTTAGGGGAGAAGGTGAGTATGAAGACCCAGGGATCGGTTGGTAGTTGCTGAGTGTCCTTTATGCATTAAGGGGAAAATGACAGGTTCTGCTCAGCCAGTTATCAATTTAAGTCCCAACCTGAAGGTCAAAAACTTCATGGCAGCATATAGAGGGACCTGCATCTCTTGTAGTTAGAGAATAGACCCAGGACTAGATTGTCAGCAAAACTACAGAAAAGGCTGAATCTATAGCCTTGGCAAGTCTCTTATACCAAAATCAAGGCCCTGATAAGGAAGAAGTAGATCATGAAAGGTGGAATAAGGATAACTAGGTGGATGTGTTCAGCTGCCCCCTTGTAGAAGTATCCACTGCCCCTTTACCAAAAGATAGCACCTTCCCCCTTTCCTGAAGACTATGCAGAGTCTCAGCTGAGGTGGCTTTATGCCCTGCAAGGTGATACTTGATTTCTTTAGATTTGCTGTCACCTCCTCCCTTGGCTACTAGATTAATAACTCAGGTCAAGTCTCAGCATGGCCTGATTATGAAAGTACTGGTCCTGATATGGAAGGAATGATCCATTCAGCTAAGAAAGAGCAACAAAAATTGGAGAACGTGCTTGGGAATATATCTTGAGCTGGTGCTGGACCAAGGGAGATAGGATATAGGGCTGGATAAGATAGTAGATTTGTCAGGGCACATTCTCAGGACATAAGATTTAATGTCTTAATATACTGCTGGGATAGTTACTAGATGCTTGGAAAACTATGTTCCACAACTCTATGTTTTGTGAGTGTGGAAGCCCTGGTTCTCAGGGAGGAGACATTTCTGTCAGAACACGGGAAGAATCCCACTAACCCTAAAGCTATTGATGTTGCCTGGTCATTTAGGGCTCTACATGCTAATAGACCAGCAGGTAAAAAGAGTTATCCTACTGGCAGAGGTAATTGACCCCAACCATCCTGAGGAGCTAGGGTTGCTGCTACATAAGAGGGGCAGAGAGGAGTCTGGTCAGAATTCCATGTTAACTATACATGAGCAATTACAACAACTGCAGCCTGACTAAGTCATAGAAACCAAGACCCCAGGGGAGCAGACTAAACCATTAGAAGTTACCTTCTAGAACCAATTGTAGGGGACACAGATGATAAATGCTCATTATGGCCTCTGGACTGCCATGGCAGTGAGAATTGTAGTTCTCCCATAACCCTCTTAGAAGTTTTTCCCCAGAAGTTGTTACCAACCATCATTCATCTTGAAGAATCCATGACAGGATACAAGCGGACCTGATGAATCTGAGCCACACAAGGGGTGAGCTGTAGTGGATAATGTCAGCATCTTTCCACATCTCCCCAAACCTGTCTCTATCATTTTTAGGTATGCCTATCATCAGTCTAACTTCCAAAGCTAGCACATAGACCTATTTCTTGGAGAACTGCCCTCGGATTCCCATAGCACACAGAAAGACCCAGAGAAACCTGGAAATTTAACTCCTCTGGGTAGCCCTTAACCACTGTCTGACATCAACGTGGGATGACAGACTCAGCTCCCTTACTTTGGGCTGGGGTGATTCCAGGGCATGACTTTCCCTCCAACATTTTCTTGAAGGATCAAGTTAAAGTTCCTCTTTGTGAGACCTTGCCTAAGACTGCTCTGCTGCTTGGTGTCCTCTTTCCCTGTCCTGCTTCTTCTACTGCCTTACTTACTTCCTGTAGCAGCACTTCCTTAATCACTCACTGGTTCTCAAATCCTAGTTTTGGAATCAGCTTCTAGAGGAGCCCAATCTAAGACACCTGCCAATATATACTTTACAGCATCACTTCAATTATCAGCCCATAAAAATGTCCTCTTAAATTAAGCTTCATCACTCAAGGAAGCATCACAGGTATTTTTCCAGGGGTAAACAGACTTTTAAAGAGCTAGTTGTTATCATTTCATATTTTACAGATGAGGAAACTGAAGATCAGAGAAGTTAAACTATCATGCCATGGTCATGTATAACTAGAAAGTAATGATGTTTGTAATCAACCTGCATTTTATTTTTCTTTAGAATGCATGCTTCTCAACTTCACCACATGGCCTAGAAAGGAGAATAGTATAATCTTCGTGTCCTGAGGAGATAATGACCTAACTCTGGTAGAAGTAGTAATGAAAAGGAAGCAGTGGATATAAGCATGTCTCAAAGAAGGGAAGCCACCTGATTGGCTGTGGAGTAAGAAGCAAGGGATTAAGAAAAGTCACCTATGATACTTTATCTTCCAGCCTGGGGGACTGGAAAGTTGAGAGAGAAAGCTTATGTATATGCAGATGAGGGAAGAGCCAGAAAAGGGCGCAGAGCCAGGTAGAGTAGAGGCATAATATGTCTGTACTTGATCTCATCTCTAGGTTTAGAAGCGTTTGGAAAAGAATAATTTTGCCCATTTATGTGCAAATCTCCAGCATCCATTCTTATACCCATCATGTCTGGTAATTACAGAGATGTGATTTGCATTAGGGCCAGATGCAGGGATCTATTGACACAAAGAAGACACCTGATAATTACAAGAGTTCAAATGCAGCCAATCAGTGAATACAGACTGGAGAAAGCAACAATTGCCAATGGAAAGCTCGCCAAAACAGACGAGTCTGGCTGACAGAAGAAGAAAAAGCCTTTTATTTAGAAAAAGTATAAAATAAATTGCACCCCTTTTTTTTTGTCTCTACCTTTCATAGAAAGATTGTCCTGAAAGGCAGACTCCCTCTTTTAATGAGATTCTGGAAAGACAAAATAGCTGATTAGCCCCAGCGTTTGAGAAGAAAGATTTGTCCAAATTATTTTTAGAAAATTAGCACCAAAGCCAAACAGTCTCCCTTTCTGCATTTTCATGATCTCTGCATTTATTTTCATGGCCTCTCCTTTACCTCCTGCCCATTACTCTACAAATCTCCAGGCTCCTTCTCTCACCTTCTAGTTTTCACAAACTGAAACCAGACTGCTCTTTCTAAATCCAAGACCTGGTGATGACACTTTTCCTTCCCCATACTTCCTCGGAATCCTTCAATGGCAGCCCATCCCCACCTGAATAACCTAAACTCCTCCCTCCAGAGAGCCAAGTCAGGCTTTCCATAGGTTATGGAAAATGACCAACAGGGCCAGGCATGGTGATTCACGCCTGTTACCCCAGCACTTTGGGAGGCTGAGGCAGGCGGATCACCTGAGGTTAGGAGTTCGAGGTCAGCCTGGCTAACGTGGTGAAACACCATTGTAAAAATACAAAAATTAGCCGTGCATGGTGGTGGGCGTCTGTAATCCCAGCTACTGGGGAGGCTAAGGCAGGAAAATTGCTTGAACCGGGGAGGCAGAGGTTGCAATGAGCCAAGATCGCGCCACTGCACTTTAGCTTGGGTGACAGCATGAGACTCTGTTTCAAAAAAAAGGAAAGAAAAAAGAAAATGACCAACAGTCCTTTCTTTCATAGGCTTCTAGATTTTTTAATTCTGTGGGCTAGAAAGTTTAAAATTAATGAAGAGTGATTTATAGATGCAAATGTCTATTACCACCCTTATCCCATAGAAGAAAACATTTTAACATCTAAAGAGTAGAAAAAGTAAAACTAAAATAAAAGTCCTTTAGGTTCCCCTAAAGCTTCTGTGTCTTAGAGGGAACACTGGCTGACGCTATTTGGTTGTAATACAGTTGTTTGAAATAGGTATTTGCTGTTTAAGGAACAGGGAACTATTTTTGTTGTTTGTTGTCATTGCTGTTGTTTTCTCCCTGGGGCATTCTGAGTGCCTGGAAGCACTTGATTTGCTTGTGCAGTCCAACCATTAAATGCCTGGTCATTCTCAGTGTGATCCTGCATCCCAGCCCCTGTTGCCTGACCCAGCAATGAGTCAGCCAGCCCCGTAAGAGGGAGGGCAGGGAGAGACATACGCCCAGCCTGTGCCGTTGCCGCTGCCCCCGAGGTGACTTGATAACCCCTGCAGCTCCCCCAGTAGAGGAGAAATGACTCTCTTTTCTTCAGGCCATGAGACTTCTCCACACCTGCTTAGAATACAGATAAACTGGAATAAATCTCTTCTTTGGCTCAGGATCCTTCCTTTTCTCTCCAATTGGATGGTCTCAGGAGGAAGACAGGCAGCAATAGAGATTGTTTATGTGCAAGCCATAGTCTGTGTTTCTGTCTAAATATCCCTAGAGGAACAATTAGTTGCTCCGTCCCTAGAACTACATAATGAGTTTTTTTGTTTTTTGTTTTGTTTTGTTTTTGTTTTTGTTTTTTTGAGACGAGGTCTCGCTCTGTCGCCCAGGCTGGAGTGCAGTGGTGCCATCTCGGCTTACCGAAAGCTCCACCTTCCAGGCTCATGCCATTCTCCTGCCTCAGCCTCCCAAGTAGCTGGGACTACAGGTGCCTGCCACCATGCCCAGCTAATTTTTTTTTGTATTTTTAGTAGAGACGGGGTTTCACTGTGTTAGCCAGGATGGTCTCGATCTCCTGACCTCATGATCCGCCCACCTTGGCCTCCCAAAGTGCTGGGATTACAGGTGTGCGCCACTGAGCCCAGCCATAATGAGTTCTTAATTAGAATAATACTCATCGAATCTGAGTTGGATATTAAAAAAAGTAAAGAGAGATGGGGGCTGCTGAATGGAGAGTGAGTGAAGAGGTCAGGATATGTGAGATTTCTAAGGCTTGCAAGACTGCATTCTCTAAATGTCGCAGTAGATAACCTCGGAGCCAGAGAGTAACTGCCTTGTAATTTTAGTAGAGATGAGGTTTCACCATGTTGCCCAGGGTGGTCTTGAACTCCTGACCTCAAATGATCTGCCCACCTAAGGCTCCCAAAGTGCTGGGATTACAGGTGTGAGCCACTGCGTCCAGCCTCTGACTAGTTTTTAAAAGATATTTTTATTGCATTTATCCAATAAAACACATCATATTGCAATGCTTTGAGAAACAAGAAGATCTGTTCTCATTTTATTATTAACAATATTAATGGTTGCAGGGAGCCGAAGGCCCGTGGGACATGACCAACTCAGAATTCCACTGGAGACTATATGATCAAACAGCAAACTGTTTATTATGAATGCAGGATGTGGGCAAACTCACGACTGCTCCTGCCCACAGAAGATTTGCTGGAGGCAGTTACTCTTTGGCTCCGAGGTTATCTACTGCGACATCTAGAGAATGCAGTCTTGCAAGCCTGCTCTGGACTGAGCAGCTGACCCCTTCTTCCACCCTCCTTCTCACTATCTCTTTTGCCCAGTAAATACGGAGGGCTGTGTAAAGCTCAGGGCCCTTGTCCACTAGAGGCAGAGTGCTTCCAAATATACTCTTTTGTCTTTGTGTTTTATTCCTGCATTTGCCCCACTGTGTTCAGTCCCCTAGGTCCGTGAGTGTTACAAGTGGCGCCCCGATTAGCCACAGAATCGAGTGCTCTACAAATGGTTCTTTAAAATCCAGAACTGAGTAATTAACATTCTTTTATGAAAACACATTTATTAACTTCCAAAGAAAATCTTGTAATGGTTTATTTTAAAAAAACTAAAAACCATTATAGTACCTGAGATAAAGCAGTCTTCAGACTGAGTCACAAAGCTGTTGGGAACCCCACCCCCACCAACATTCTGATGCCCATCTGACAGTGATGTCATAATGTCTTAGTTAGACACAGGACCTGCTGGGCCACAGAAAGGAGGCTCTGTGAAGACGCACTAGGTTACTGGATAAATCACTTCAATTTCCCAATGAATTTTGTATTGTTTATTTTTATACCTGGAGTTTTTTCCTTGAAAGGTGGCACTTTGAAGCCTACTATTGAAGGTGAGAGAGTATTTAAAACTTTTATAAAAATAGTAGGTAAGAAGGATGACCCATAGTTATGAAAAATTGGTATGTGGCAATTTTCTACAGGATGATATAAACTTTATTGCTGGAGATATGGTATGCTTTAGATTTTAAATCTCTGCCTCTAATCCTTTGTGAAAAAAATGCAGTTACAAAAAGAAAGCAGTAAAAGAAATCAACATATTTCTGATCTATGGTGTGTAATACTTTTTTTTTTTTTAGCATTGCCTAATGTGATGCCTTTAAATGAAGATGTTAATAAACAGGAAGAAAAGCATGAAGATCATACTCACAATTATGCTCCTGCTAATGAGAAAAATGGCAATTATTATAAAGATATAAAGCAATGTAAGTCTTTAAAGTGAATAGAAATGTATATGCAAAAGTTGATTATCCTGGTTTGACTTAAATCGCCTTTTTAAAATTCCATCATTTCCCCCTGTATTTGTTGGGTATTTTATTTCTACTTCTGTGACTTGCCTGTTCATACCCTTGCCCATTTTTCCATTACGTTGTATTTTCATTTCTTTTCAAGGGCTCTTTTATGTAGAATATATTAATCCTTTTATGGTAAAAATAATAAATATTTTCTGCCAGGATGTTGCTTATCTGTAAGCCTTATTTTATTTTATTGCATCTTACTCATTTTTTGAGACAGGGTCTTGCTCTGTCACCCAGGCTGGAGTGCAGTGGCACGACCATGGCTCACTGCAGCCTTGACCTCCCAGGGTTCAAGCAGTCCTCCCGAGTAGCTGGGACTACAGGCACATGCCATCACACCAGGCTAATTTTTGTATTTTTGTGTAGAAACGGTGTTTCATCATATTGCCCAGGCTGGTCTCAAACTCCTGGGCTCAAGCGATCCACCTGCCTCACCCTCCCAAAGTGCTAGGATTATAGGTGCGAGCCACTACACCTGGCCAAGCCTGTTTAAGTATCTTTAATTACTGAGAAGATTTCAAGTTTTATAATATCACTTCTGTTTCTTCATTTCTTTATAATCTCTGCATTTTGCGTCTTGCCTTAACAGGTCTTATCCAGTCCAAAATATTGTTTTCTTGATTTTAAAAGTAGTTTTATGTTTTAACTTGAGCTTTAAATCCAATTATTTTGTGTATGGCATAAAGTAGGGATAAAACATTATATTTTCAAGGACGATAGCCAGGTGTCTAACACCAATTCCCTACTAATGTGAAACATTTAATATAATCAAAACTCTAACATGAAATTAGGCCAATTGTTATACTTGTTTTTTTAAACTGTCTGTTCCTAGAAAAATACCAGTGTTTCAACTTTTATACTTTCGTAACTCATGGCATGAGTGTTGGGTTGTGACTTCCTTTTATTTTCCATAGCTCTGTCTCAGGAATTGCTCAAAAACGATGAAATATTAGTGGCACCATTTTTATGTGTGTTGTCCATAATTTATCTGTTATCTTGTTAGAGAACATTTAGTCTATGTGCAGTTTTCCCCATGTACGTTATTCTCATATACACACTTGGGTGAATTTCTCTGTTCTCACAAAGAGAGAAATGAATATGTACATATTAAATACACGCACATACATTCGTGTGTGTATAGAATTTTGTGTCACCTTATGACATTTTGGAGAAAGGAGACACATGTGCATGTTCAGTCTGTTGTCTTGATCCAATTCACTTTGATCCTTTGGTTGGGGGAATATGTACATCAGTTTTGAGTTGCATCCAACTCCACTGATGAGTCTTAAGAGCAGCATTCTTTATGCGTATGTGTAGATTTGAGTATATGTGAGGGAGCCTAATTGTTATCAAACGATATGCTTTTTAAGTTGAAGTGTTCATTCCATAGTCTAACAGAAGGTTCAAGGGCAGGTAAATGCTTCTTACTTGGTTTTTTGATAATGTCAATACTAACAGTGATAACATTGCACATCTACAAGTCTACTTCAGCACCTGTTATGTGCTTACTTTTTTTTTTTTTGACGAATTTCGCCAATAATTGCTTCTTGGAAGGGGTCATTTGACATAAAGATACTAGTTTGACTTTTTTCAATTAGTTTTAGATTTGACCCTTGCCCCACTTTCTTATTTTATTGATGAAAAAAATGACTGTAATTTTTTTATTTTTTTATTAGTGCATATGTTTTAAGAAAAAAAACTCAGAGAAAGAAAAAGGTAAGGGAAAAAAGTGACTTAGCTAGTTGCTGAAGACTTTTGCTTTTGTTTTTAGATGTGCTAACAACACAAAATCCAAATGGCACTGAGTCTGAAATAACTGTGAGAGCCACAACTGATCTGAATTTTTCTCTAAAAAACTGTAAGTAGTGAAAGGCACCATTGCACATGTAAAAGCCATTAAACAGATTTCAAAACAGCAATAGAAACTGTTGGGGAGAAAAGAAGTCTTCATTCCTAAATAAGACTAACATTTTCCCTCTAAAGTTGATTCTATGACTTGGATCCAGCTTAGCTCTTGGCCATCCTCTCTGCTTTTCTCACACTTCCTCCCACACAAATACACTTGAGGCTCCACCTCCATTACACTGATCATTTCAGAATCCGGGGAGGTTCTTGCATTTCTAAACCTCATACATTTGGTTTATGTGGAAAGAAAAATTAAATAATAACTAAATTTAGGATTCTAGGAAAATTTACATCTTTCTTAAACCCACATTTTTACGCCTTTCTGGTTTTTATCTTCAGCTTTAAATGGGGAAGAGAGAATGTTTCTAGCTACGGCAATGTCAATATTGAGAAATGTGAAACTCAGGAATGCCTAATTATTAACAAAGCTACTTGATAATAACGGAATATTTTGAGCAATTTCAAACCTTGGGATTTAAATGAGACAGTGACACTTCAAGGGTGTATATTAACTCAGTAAATCACTCATGGGAATCTTGCTTATGCACAACAAACAATATCTTGAGTTGTCTGGGACAAGACATGGAGAGGCAGCTCTTAAGTGGACCAGGTACCTCAAATTCCCTTAGGATATGAGTTACTGAGTACAGACCGCAGGACCCAAGGAAGAGACTGCAAAACCCTCACTTTTATTTCCACAATTCAGGCTCCCAGAGGATTGTCAGGGAAAGTGGGATTGGAATAAGACATTCCTGCCATTTCAAATGGGGCTGTGACAGAAGGAGACCTCTGGCATGGTGGGGATGTTCTAGGGGAGCAAGCCCTCAGGAAGATGGAGATCTGAGGATACCTTTGACTAAGGGTTGCTTGCTTAAGTATAGTCCCTAAAACTCTGAAGGCAAGGGGGGTAAACTGAGGCAATCTAGATGCTTTTCTCCAGAGGATAAGGGTTGCAAAGCAGAATTTAAGGATGACTTACTAGTTTTTCGAGTGCTGCTTGAATCACTATCAACTCCAGTAACTGATTCCCTTTCCCAACCTTCCTTGTCAGCAAGACACCTGTCATGGGTTTGTGGGCTGGCTCAGTGTGAATTTTTTCTGCCCCTCTGTAGAAGTCCTCCTATAATGGGTGCCCTGTACTCCGTATGAAACTTTATTGACTCCTGTATTAAACAGTTAACTGAAATGGCCATCGACTTGAAGAAAGGGTCCTCCAGTCACAGTTGTTACCAAACACTCCCTTAGTGACATACCTCCAGAGGGACCTATTACAGACTGAGATATATACTAAATTAGACCTGAAAACCCTTGATTTGTAGTCTGAAATCTTTATATCCAAATGTCTGTTTCCAATTTACAAGCAGACTTAATATTCAGCCTCCCTTTCTTGCGTCGTTACCCTAAACAGCAGCCAAGCTGCTCTGGACAAAGAAGAGCATTTCGCCGCCTGTACAGGGAACCATCTGGAGCCAATTATCTTCTCCAAGAGATCTTCTTTACCTCTAAAGAAAGCCTGTGGCCACATATTCCTTTTCCTCTCTTTCACAAATTATAGTCGTGTTAATCCCACCTCAGGCACCCCATGATCACAAAAACTTTATTCTTCAATACCTTCTTCTTTCTCCTTTAATTTATTTCAGGAAAATGTTAATGTCTTTCTCTTCCATTTCTTCTCTCTCCTTTTCCTTGTTCCATTTTTTAGCTTAAAAAATATCTAATCTCAGATGTTTAGTCAGGATTTTACATGCCAATCATTCTTTTCCCTTTTCCTAGATAAAATTGTCAATGCAACTGCACATGAAAAATCCGCCAGTGAAGAAGAAACAACTACTAACGAACCCTCTCATAAAAATATTCCAAGTATTTAAATTACTACACTGTATTCATACCTGGAGCATATCATTATGTGACTTAAAAATTTAAGTTTCACTACTCTGAGCATTACATAAAGTCATAGCATGCTTAAAGAATTTACACTGCTACCTTTTAAAGTCACTAAAATCTTTTAAATGGTGAATGTCTAAGAGTCAGTCTTCAGGTATACCTGACAAGGGATGGGAAATGAGCATTTGTAGAAATAGAATTTTATTTTAATAAAAATGTATCACATTTGTGCCTATATTAAATACATATTCACAAATTAGTATATATTTATAAATATAAGTATATATCGAATGTATTTGAAATATAATTCATTTTGCTAATAATGAAAAATATTCTGCCTGCTTGAGGAATAAACTTATCTCTGGTTAGGATCAATTGTTAATGTTTCCTAAGATTATTTGAGGTTGGGGGTTGGGAGTGGGAGGCTGCAAAATCAAAATTACCATTTTACTTCCCTCTCAAGAATACTGTTCCTTATAAAACATTTGTGGAGCCATAACAACCCAGGATGGCTCTCCTCTAAGGTCTTGAATGAGTGGTCTAATTGAAGAGAATGGATACCTTTGTGTCGTTACATGAAACCCTATTTTCTCCAGTTCATGCAATCCAAGTATGTTTCTAATGTAATTATTCTGAGTTTGCATTTTTAACACTACTGAAAAAAATCTTTTTTCATATGTTTAAAAATGAAAACCTGATCATCCTGGCATTCCCCTTCTTAAACGTCTCTAGGAACTTACTACTAAATTTGGGGTCAAGTTTTAACTCCTTAACCAAGCATTCAATTCCAAAACAATCTGGCCACTGTGGAAATGTTCCACTCTCAACTCTGGTTACATTCCCCGTCTACACCCTTCACTCCAGACTTACCTGAAGCTCCCAGAGCTTACTGAGCCTGCTTATGAGTGCGCGTTTGCTCACGGCTGGAATGAGCTCGCTCTCACCTTGTTTGCCTGGTAAACAATTGCTAGTTCTCTAAGCTTATATGGGAACATCATCTCCCTTTTGAAGGGTTTCTGGCCTTAACAAGTTGAATTAAGCCCTGTGCATACCACCTGTGCATTTCTACTAAAGCCTTCAATATCCTGCTACATAAACAGCAATGATTCTTGTCTGCATCCAAAATTAAGGTGGGTTCCTTGACTATAATGTCTGAGCCTTGTTTACTTGTGTATAAGTTAGTGCCAACCCCAGGGTCTGACACACTGTAGGAGCTCAAAGTTTAACTGCTAACTGACTAACAAACAAATGAATGTTACTCAAACTAAATTATTTTGTTATCCTGTTGTTTTTTTTTTGTTGTTGTTGTTGTTGTTGTTTTGTTTTGTTTTAACAGGATCAACCCCAAACGTGCCTGCATTTTGGACAATGTTAGCTAAAGGTAAAGTCATACAGCTAGGTAGCTCGGGGAATGTTTTGGTTTTCTAAAATCTTACTTAGAGCTAAGATGAGTCTAAATACGTCTAATACTGAGTTGATAAGTCAACATTTTGTTGCCACACGTAATAGCAAACTTCAAAACAAACCTAGAAAGGTGATGAAGTGTCACACATTTTCTGATTGCCTGCTCTTTATGAGAGTTTTATTCTCTTACAAATGGTAAATGTTATTCCATTTATTTACGGTTAAAATTTTTCAGTAAGATTCTTGCTCAATATCATTCATCTTTGTGTTTGGAGCAGTGCATGCAAAAGCACATAGAGATGCATGTATACATGCAAAGTATATATCAAAATATATGCATGCATAAAAGTGTGTATCACAAATATATAAGCATGCATGTATAGCATGATGTACATAGTATTTCTATGCATGTGTGTATAAATGCATGTGCATATATGGATGTACACATGTATAAAGGTAACGCATGTATCACACAGAAATATATGCATTGTATATGTGAAATATATACCATATTCAGTTGATCATTTTTCCATATTCTGTGTTTGCACTCTGTATCACCTACTCATTAATATTTCTTTGTCACCCCAAAATCAGTAGTTGCAACACCTTCCCAGTCATTTATGGACATTGGCAGAGCTTTGAAAATTTTTAATTGTCTGACACACACATTCCCAGCTGAAATAGAACAAGGCAATATTCTGCCTTCTTTATTCAGCTCTCGTTCTATAAATAAGTGTCATTTTTGCACCCCACTTAGTGCCACATTTTTTGCATTTTTTGTGCTTTTTTGTTGATGATTTTGCTGTTTAAAATGGTCCCCAAATGTAGTGTTAAATTGCTGGTTAGTGTTCCTAAGTGCAAGAAGGCTGTGATGTTCCTTATGGAGCTAATATGTGTTAGAGAAGCTTCGTTCAGGCAAGTGTTATAGTGCTGTTTTCTATGAGTTCAGTGTTAATCAACAATATATATTAAGTGAAGTATCTTTAAACAGAAACACACATAAAGCAAGGTTATTTATTGATCAGTTGATGAAAATGCTGTGACCAGACTTGCAGGAATCTAACCCTGTATTTACCCTGGGAGGAACAGTTCAGTATTTGCTAATACAGTGTTTACAGGACTTTATAGAACATAACTGCCGTGAATAATGAGAGCACACTGTACATATTATACACACACATACACAGGCAATAATTTTAGTAAGTGAATGTTGTTTACCATAACACCAATTTATTGTTTTAACAGCTATAAATGGAACAACAGTGGTCATGGATGATAAAGATCAATTATTTCACCCAATTCCAGGTAGGAACAAAATATTTCAATTGACTGGGTGCAGTGGCTAATGCCTATAATCCCCGCACTTTGGGAGGCTGAGGCAGGTGGATCACTTGAGTCCAGGAGCTGGAGACCAGCCTGGGCAACATGACAAAAACCTTTTCTCTACAAAAAAATGCAAAAATTAGCCGGACATTGTGGCATGCCATTGTACTCCAGCCTGGGTGACAGAGTGAGACCCTGTCTCAACAAACAAACCAAAATACTTCAATTAATAGACACATAAATACTCTTACACATCTTAGTGTCTTTATGATGATACTATTTTTGGTGTATGAAAGGCAGTATCATGGTGACTAACATCTCAGAGAGGACATTTACTGTTTAGGAGAGTTATAGTTCCTAAGCATTCTTTTTTAGTTATACTTTGCAGATGACCATTACCACCTTCCTGTTTTGTAACACTTATTCCTGAAACCAAATGGAGGAGGTGAGTGAATAATATGTAGAATGCAATCTTTTTTAAAACAGACTTTATTTTTAGAGCAGTTTTGGGTTTAAAGAAAAATTTGGCAGAAAGTACAGAATTTCCATATTCAACCCTCCTCAGTTTCCCCTATGTCTTACATGATGTGGTACATTTGTTACAATTTATGAACCAATAGTGATTCATTATTAATTGAAGTCCATAGTTTACATTAGGATTCACTCTTTGTATTATACAGTTCTTTGGGTTTTGACAAATGCAAAATATCACGTGTCTGCCATCCCAGTATCATACAAAAGTTTCACTGCCCTAAAATCTCCTCTGCCCCCATCAGTTCATCCCTTTGTTCCTCCCTCCCCACGAACCCCTGACAACCACTGATCTTTTTTTATCTCTATAGTTTTGCCTTTTCAAGAATGTCATGTAGTTGAAGTCATACAGTATGTAACCTTTTCAGACTAGCTTCTTTCACTTTGCAATATGCATTTAAGATTCCTCTATGTTTTCTTATTTTTATCACTAATGTTCCATTGTACGAGTGTAACCTAGTCCATTCATCTACTGAAGGACATCTTGGTTGCTTCTAATTTTCGGCAATTATGAAAAAAGCTGCTGTAAACACTTGTGTGCGGGGTTTTGTGTGGACGTATGTTTTCGACTCATTTTGGTAAACAGCTATGAATACGATTTATGGATCATATAGTAAGACTATGTTCAGGTGCAGTGGCTTGCCTATAATCCTAGCACTTTGGAAGGGCAGGTGGGAAGATGAGAGTGGTTATTTTTGTAAGAAACTACCAGACTATCTTCTAAAGTATTTTTGGAATTCTCATCAGCAATGAATGTGAGCCCCTGTTGCTGGATACAGTTTTCATTAATGGCTTAATTATATTAATAGAAGTAAAATAAATTCCTGATTTGAATGGAAAACTTCATGAAAAAAACACATTAATTTCCCCCAGAAAACCTCTGTCCTACAAATAATTGGTTGAAAAATAGCGTGATGACATATCTAAGACCTGTCACCTCATTTGTGCACTGGATTGATAGTTGTGCCCATTTGCCTTGTGGTGCTTCAAGAAAATTGAGTGATTTGGCTAGACGCTGTAATCCCAGCACTTTGGGAGGCTGAGGCAGGCGGATCACCTGAAGTCAGGAGTTCGAGACAAGCCTAACCAACACGGTGAAACCCCATTTCTATTAAAAATACAAAAAAATTAGCCAGGCGTGGTGGCGGGTGCCTGTAATCCCAGCTACTCAGGAGGCTGAGGCAAGAGAATAGCTTGAACCTGGGAGGCAGAGGTTGCAGTGAGCTAAGATTGCGCCACTGCACTCCAGCCTGGGTGACAGAGCAAGACTCCATCTCAGAAAAAAAAAAAAAAAGAAAGAAAAAAGAAAAGAAAATTGAGTGATTCTTTGTTTAGAAAAGTTATAAACAGGAATGACAAATGCTGGCTCATTTTATAAATAATTTGCCATTTCTTCTATTTAATAGAGCTTGATTGATTTTATTGTTTATTGAGCACATACTACATGTTAGGTGTTGTAGGTACATTATTATGTTAGTCCTCCCAGCAACTCCATGAAGTTGGTGTTATCTTCATTTTACAGTTAAGAAAACTGAGGCTTAGAGAGAAAAGCTGCCCACGCTTGTAACTAGCTTTTCTGTAACTTCCAGTGATTATGAGTTCCAAACCCTTCTCTAGTTCTGACCATCACCTAGATAAAGAAGATATACTATGAGCACACATCTTTATTAAAAATCCTTTCAGGAGACAGAAAAGCAATTCAGGAGCACAGCCCATTTCAACATAATTTGTTTGATTATTCCCAAAATAATAGACCTCAAAGCACAAAAAATTGACAACCGTACACATTTTCATGGTCTAAGGTCACACATTGACAATTATAATTTTTTAAAATCAGAGAGTATAGACATGGAAGCTTGTCATTGCTTATGACCTAAATATCGTTACCTAGAAAATAGTGAAAACCCTTGGAACTTTTGAGTTGGCAGATGCTGGGGGTTAGCTAGGGGAAAGGGGAGAAATAACGACATATTGTCATCATTAAATGTTTATTAAGTCAGATATATATTCAGGCAAATATAAAATTTGGCAGTAAAGCTATCATTTCATTAATAGATTTAGTTAAAAAAAAGATTCTTGATATCTCTGGATCCAGACATAATCTTATATTTAACTTATTTTAGAAAGTTAAATAAATTGATTCTATTTATTTTTGTAATGTGAAGTACACTAGGTTTAGTCTTTTCAGTAATAAAATGCCAAAACTATCTCTTAAGCCTCAGGGAAGAAGCATCCACTATACCACCCTTTTAGCTTAAAAGAAAAATCAGTGCATGACCCAACACTAGAGCATGCACCTTTACCTCCTGTAAGACTGGTCCCTTGGGCGTAAGTCAATCGTTTTGGATAATAATCTCTTCAGACATGGTAGATTAAATCAGATAAAGTCTGCTATATATGCATTTTGACATCTGGTAATCTTGGTTTGAAACCAGATTTTGCCACTTACTATGTGCTATTGGCAAATACAGAAACTTCTGTGATACTGTAAAACGGAGCTAAGGACAGCTCCTTCAGGATTGCAGTGAAGGTTAAAGAGGAAAGTTAAGAGTGCTTGGCTTTAGAGAGTAGCTTTCTCCTTTGCATTGCCTGTGGGATGGGAGGCCGGCCAGTTAATACTCTGGATGGTGGAGGGCTTGCTTCTCTGTATTTGCTTTGCAAGCTTTACTCCTTCAGGAAAACACACTGATCACCCTATTTTCCACTGTATTTTCTTTCTTTTCAGAGTCTGATGTGAATGCTACACAGGGAGAAAATCAGACAGATCTAGAGGATCTGAAGATCAAACTAATGCTGGGAATCTCATTGATGACCCTCCTCCTCTTTGTGGTCCTCTTGGCATTCTGTAGTGCTACACTGTACAAACTGAGGCATCTGACGTAAGTCTACAGACTTCTGCAGTCTTTACAACAAATGCATGACATTGCATTCTCTCCCTCCTCTCTTTAACAGATTCTTAGGAATATGTGACCTCTGAATTTATCCACACGGCATTCAAATTGATTCCATTTACCATATTCAGATGGAGCATTGGGCTGTCTTTAAGGGAATATCCTACTTGAACTTTTTCCCAATAGTCATCCAGAGATAGAAATAACCTTAGTCAATTGGAAAGGATAAAGAGAATCTAGATATGCTCTTTTTTATATAGCCCTGGAATAAATATATTCAGTTCTAAATAGCATATCTGCTTAGCAGCTAATGTTTTTTATTCAAGCAAGTCTTGAGACTTTCAAAAAACAGCCAATCTCGATCACCTTTACACTGTGAGACCTGTCCTTTGGCTCTTTCTTATAAAAACATTAAATTGAACTCAAGCCTGATGGAGGGAATTATTTAACATTTTCAGGCAGTGTAACAGATTACCTTCAAAAATCCTAACAATTGCTTAATGTTTATAATGATCATTAATTCCATTCTTTTCATTGTGTTTTTGATGAATGGTGTATTTCTCTGGTTCGTTAAAACTGTGATCCCAGGTATTTATTCCCCTTCATTCAATTTCATTGTACATGTTTCTTATTAAATTTTATTAAGGCAACTTTTACTATTTTAGTAAATTGGTTTATACATTCTAGAGATTTGAAACATGCTTCAAAGTGTTAAATATAATCAAATTACAATGAAAGAAAAACTAGGCCCTCCACGGTGGCTCCCGCCTATAATCCCAGCACTTTGGGAGGCCAAGGCGGGCAGATCTCAAGGTCAAGAGATCAAGACCATCCTAGCCAAGATGGTGAAACCCCATCTCTACTAAAAATACAAAAAGTAGCTGGGCATGGTGGCACATGCCTGTAGTCCCAGCTACTCGGAAGGCTGAGGCAGGAGAATCATGTGAACCTGAGAGGCGGAGGTTGCAGTGAGCCAAGATTGTGCCACTGCACTCCAGCCTGGCGACAGCAAGACTCTGTCTCAAAAAAAAAAAAAAAAGAAAAAAGAAAAGAGAAACTATATATCATTTATATAATGTTACTAAGTAATTAATACACTGGGCAAAATTCAAATATTTTAATTTCTGAATGTTTGTCTAAGCTGAATTACAGATGTACACAATTAAAAACAATTCTTGATATATGTTCTTTTCTTCCTCAGTTATAAAAGTTGTGAGAGTCAATACTCTGTCAACCCAGAGCTGGCCACGATGTCTTACTTTCATCCATCAGAAGGTGTATCAGATACATCCTTTTCCAAGAGTGCAGAGAGCAGCACATTACTGGGCACCACTTCTTCAGATATGAGAAGATCAGGCACAAGAACATCAGAATCTAAGATGATTATGGATATTTCCACAGGCTCAGATGATGAGATGCACGTAAACTATGAGTAAGAATTGGAACCCGGTGAAGAAATCATACTGATGAATAAATAACTTTAATTCTTTTGTCATCAAAAGAACTTTCTTTATGTCTTCTGTTAATGTCATGAGTTTGAAACTCTGCTGAGACATTCTGGTGTCTTAAAAGGAGGACAGACTCAATAAAAATTATCTCTCAGTTATAAAATTTAAAGGAAAATGCACAAGAAAATAATTTAAGGTGTGAGAAACTCATCAAGTAAAAACATTCCTGGAGAGTGACTTTGAAAGATATTTTCTCTAGGCTGGTTCATTTTAAAGTAAGGACATTTAGATATTTACCTTCCCCAGGGGCATTTTGAGAACATCAGGGAACTCACCACTACCTGTGTGCCCCTCACCACCATTGAAGCACAAAGAACACACCTGTTCATGTTTTATTGACAAAACAGTTGTGCCATCAAGAGGTGAAACTAAATTAGTGGTAGGAACTCCTAGCATTCTTGAATTGTTTCAAAGTCATCAGGGGTTGCTCTCACATGACAAAGGGTAAGAAAGAAAAGATGTTTTTCCATTTCTTTTTTCTTTTCTTTTGAGGTGGAGTCTCGTTCTTTTGCCAGGCTGGAGTTCAGTGGCGTGATCTCAGCTCACTGCAACCTCTGCCTCCCGGGCTCAAGTGATTATCCTGCCTCGGCCTCCCGAGTAGCTGGGATTACAGGCACACGTCACCATGCCCGGCTACTTTTTATATTTTTAGTAGAGATAGGGTTTCACCATGTTGGCCAGGATGGTCTCGATCTCTTGACCTCATGATCTGCCCGCCTTGGCCTCCTGAAGTGCTGGGATTACAGGAGCGAGCCACCGGGCCTGGCCATGTTTTTCCATTTCTAAAATATCCATAATCATTTGAGACAATACGGTGTTCCACAAGAAGAGAGAGGAAGAGGGGAATTCCAGCAGGTAATTTCCTAGATGGGGACTCATGGACCCTAAGCCTTCACCGCTGAAGTGCCCTTCTTTCTCTGTTCCCCCAGGCATCCAGGATTACTATGTTCCACTGAAAGAAAAGCAATGCCTTTCAAAGACCTATTCAAGTTTATTAGTGACTTTCGTGGCTATCCATACCAAAAGTATTTCAATTTACAAAGACAAAAAATAGGGATAATGGTTCCTTTTTACAAATTAGTTTCGGCTGGGTGCAGTGGCTCGTGCCTGTAATCCCAGCACTTTGGGAGGCCCAGGTGGGCGGATCACAAGGTCAGGAAGTCAAGATCAGCCTGGCTAACATGGTGAAACCCCGTCTCTACTGAAAATACAAAAATTAGCCGTGTGTAGTGGCACAAGCCTGTAATCCTAGCTACTCAGGAGGCTGAGGCAAGATAATTGCTTGAACCCAGGAGGCGGAGGTTGCAGTGAGCTGAGATCGTGCCATTGTACTCCAGCCTGGGTGAGAGAACAAAAGTACATCTCAGAAAGAAAAAAAAAAAAAAGAAATGAGTTTGAAGTGGAGGGATTTAGGGACATGCATCATGTCTTTTCTGGATATGCATGGATATGGGAGAAAAACTTAGGCCATATTTCATCACCCTCTTCAACAGTTTTCATTTACTTTGTTTCATTTTCATTTACAATGTTCTAAAGTGCCTACTTTATAATAGGCACATTAAATTTTACTATCTTATGAAAGGTGAGTTTATTTTACAGATAAAAAACCAGAAGTTCAAGTAAGTCAGATAAATTGCCTAAGAGCACCTGCTGCGCTGTGCTTCCAGTCTGAGGTTCTCTCCATGATCCATGAAGGTGAATAGTCAGACTTGCAACAAAAGTCTTTAGGAGCAACACAGGTCCAGCACCCAAGACACATAAGGTTCCTTAACTCAGGTGTTCTTTCGGCTCTTGGGAAATTGTTTTCCTTTCCTTTAGCTTGGGTATCTATAAATCCTTCTTCCCCGCGAGAATAAACACACGTTTTACTCTCACCTGCCACTTCCCCTACTATCCATTGTCAGAGTCCTTCACTCCAAAATTTCACCCCAGACTCCAGCCCAGTCTCGCTCGCCATTGGTTGGGAAAGCTACGGAGCTCCGCCTTTGAATAGTGATGAGTTATATAAGACGGCACCCTTGAGAGAAAAGGCAGCAGGACAGGCGCTCACCTTTGCCTGATCTCTGCCAACAGTGTTCACAGTTTCTGAGCCAGTGGCGGAGGCCTGGAGCAGCAGCCCATGCTACCCTCTGCCGGTTACTTTTGCCATTTTCTGTACCCTTTTGACAGCTCCAGGGATTGGTGCCAGCATTTGTACTGCCAGTTCAGGCATCTGCAGATCTGGTAGAAAAGTGAGGGAGGTGGTTGCAGTTGCTTGGAAGTGCTCCAGGTGCAAAGGAGTTGTGTTGAATCCACAGGTGAGAAAGGGACATGAGAAGAATATCAGGTGGGCTTGGAGAGAGGTTGATAACCAACTATTCCCACGTTTTTTCTCCACCCCTCCTTAGAAGGTACCAAGAATTGTCCTGATTGGAAAGAGGTGGAAGGGCCACTTTTCAATCAAGTAAAATGTAGCAGTAGTAGTACTAATAGTAGTGGTACTTGTCTGTGGTTCTAAAGTAAAGCATTGTAGAAAGTTGAGTACAGCATTACTCTGGCTACAATATCTAAAATGACCAAAAGGGTTATGTCAATTATTTTTAAACGGGCTACTCATCCTCATTTGGCATAGTTTGCCTTGTAAAGTGCAGTGAAGGTATTTTGAGGGGGCTGGAAGGGGAGTGGGCACACGAAGAATGCCAGGAGGTACTGGTGTGTGTGGTCTCTTTTCCTCCCTCTCCTGCTCTAAAAGTGAGAAGAGGGTCTCGCAACCAGTGCTGGTTGGGGAGAGGTCATCTTGTTTCTCACTGCTGACCTCTATGCCATCCATAACTAAACCTTCATTTTCTGGACAAGTTTTCTGGACCTCTGACCTGCTTGCCCTGGAAGGCATCATCAAACCAGTCCCTTTTCAGTCTGTTTCTCCCCCATTCTGAAACTCCTTATTTCCTTTCAATGATGCTCCCTAATCATCCTCTTCCCCAAACCTCAAAGGGGACTTTCAATTCTGTTCCATCCCCATAGGTGTATTTTGCTGCTTTATTTTCCTCTCCCTTAACTACTCACAGTGACACAGGTGAACCCCCAAATGGGGGCTCAGTTCAGGAGGGTTCTTGGCTTTGCTCAGGAAAGAATTCAAGAGCCAGCCAACAGTGAAAGCAAGCAAGTTTTTAAAGAGAAACATACAGCACAAGTGGCGGCTCCATAGACAGCAGGGCTATCCCTGGCACAGCAGCACTTGTGGACTGCCTGCTAGCTATATTTATACCTACTTATAATTACAGGCTAAGTAAGGGGTAGTTTGTTCAAAAACTTTCTGGAAAGGGGGCAGGGAGTTTGTGGAACCATATAAAGTAACTTTCTGCCATTGCCATGGCATTTGTAAACTCTCATGGCACCGGTGGAAGTGTCTTATAGCATGCAAATAGAGCCCAGAGCAGGAGCTCCAGCATGGGTTGCTGCTATATTTATACTCACACTTAATTGCATGCTAATTAAGCGGTGGGTTATTTTAAATTTTCTAGAAAAGGGGCAGGGAGTTCCTGGAACCCCACAAGGGAACTTCCAAGTGTTGCCACGGCATTTGTGAACTGCCTCGGCTCTGGTGGGAGTGTCTTTAATAATGATCAGTGAGAGCAAACAGGTTGCTTTCCTTGCCCTCTTTCGGTTTCTGGCAGCTTTCTCTGCTACATCCTGTTTTTGATCAGCAGGAGCCTTACTGGTGCTGGAAAAACAAGTCCTGATCTCCTACCTCCCTGCTGCAATGGAACTTAAGATCAGCTCCTATGGACTGGCTATGGTGGGAAAGAAGCACCAGCACTCGCCTTAGAACTAGCAGCCAAGTCCTTCTAAAGTGCCCAGGAGTAAGTCTTCCCAGCATCACACACCCAGGATCAGCAGCCTTAAGTTCTAGCCCCTATTCCCTCTTTCTTCCTCCCTCCTGCCACAAGCGTGTCCTAAACATGCCGAACAGTGAGGGTGCTACAGAGTTCCTGATTGATGGTGTTTTTGCAGGCCTTTTGGTGGGCCCTCAGTTCCTGAAACCCTGGGTTGTAGAGGGAAGCTGTCCCAGAGATATTTGGAAAGGTGGTTGGCTTGGGCGGGCGTCAAGAGCATCTCTTCCATCCGTCAGGAGCAGGCACCAGCTCCCCAGTAACCGAAAGAACTGCGGGGCCCGCGGGGCTCCACGGTGCCCAGGTGGGTGGACCGGCGCGCTGCTCAGATGGGGGTGGGGCCAAAGTCACCAGGTCAGGTAGTCGTGGGCGAGGGGCTTGCGTGGGCGCGTGAGCTCTTTGCGAGGACCAGTAAATGGCATTTCTTGGGAACGCAGGATCCTAGGAAGGCGCCTAGGATGCCGTGCGCAAGATTTGCTGGTTGTTAAGAAACAGGTGCAAGGTATTCTCTCTCCATCACTCATTCCCAACGTGGAATTACTGTAAGGAGCTTCCCGTGCTCTTGTGAAAGGTGGAAAAGGTAAGAAGACAACTGGCTGTTAGGCCTGTTAATTCTGGTGAAGGCAAGGAATAATTACCAATCAAAGGAGCTGTTCCCAATCAGCTCTAGCCTGAGAAAAGATTGTAAGCATGCCTTCAAACTTCAAAATTAACCCTCCAAATCTAGCGTCTGGTGAAGTTAAAACACAAAAACAAAAAAACGTAACACTGTTCGTGGCAGGGAAGGAAAGTATAATCATGTTTTTTCAGTAGTGCCCCCAAAGCACTATTTAATAGCCCTTTCTAAATCATTGCAACCAAGTAAAACCCAGCTTAAGCCAAAAGGCACTTCCTCCGCCTGCTTATCTGGAGTTTACTGCCCTTTCCAAGTTAAAGAGAAACTAGATCCAGGCCTTGATCTTTGGATCCTAAGATAATTCTCATTCTTGTGCGTGCTCCTCTCCTTCCCCATCTATCAAAATGTCACATTTCCACTACATTGTTTTGGATTTCAATCACGTTAATTTCTTAATAGGAAATGAATGGTAAGTTGAAAGACTGTTGAGCCAGGAAAAAGCTTATTGTGTGAAGAGGAAGCATGTGTGTGTTAACAACATATGTAAATAATCTAAAATAAATTCAGAATTTTAAAAAACAATATAATTGGGACCACATCTCAGATCTGAAGTCTCTTGTTTGGGAGAAGGGAGAAAGATATAAGTTATCCTGTAATTGATGCAGGAAAGTGTATCTTGGGAAGAGGTCGTATTTCTCCTAGTAAAAATTGGGGAAGGAGCTGCCAGGGTGTTGTGGACAGCTGTTACTTCAAGCCTGTGTCTTCTCACTCTCCTGGGTTTCCTCAGTAGTGTGGATCTAGCTTCTCTGGAGTTTTGTGTATCAATTCTTAGATTTTCATAGTTGTTAAGGGCTCGGGGTTATTTTGTGTTTGAAGCATTCTATAGATATCAGGGACCTTAGAATGTTGAGGCTTACTAAAGGAAGGAAAGACTGATGCTTTAAATACATTTTTCCTGTGGACAGTGGAGAAGTATCAGTAGATAAGACTACATATGGTTCTGTGTAAGTGATATTCAGTTATTCTAAGTTTCCAAATTGTCATTGCTTGGTAATGTGAATATTTTCTATAGAAAGCATGTCACGTTTGACACAAACAATTATGCACAAACAAGGCCTGTCCTAATGTGATGTATAGTCACATTAGTAATAAGGTGTAAATGTATTTTAATCAGTCGTGGGAATGAGCTAGACATTTGAAAAACTTAAACAGTGATAACCATTGGTTTCTCATTCTCCTTCTAGAACTGATCACTTGGTAAACTACCTCCTGTATTTAAAACTGGATTTGGAAGGGTTAATGTCTTTCTGATAGAAAGCTACTTCTCCAGGGTATTCTAGAATCTGAATTTAATCATGATTGTAATGATAAAACAAAACTTATTTTCTACTGACAGTCCTAGAAATAACAATGGAAACATTGGAAGGAATTAACAAAAATGAGTCAGTCAAGGCTGAGGTTGAAGAAGAGCAATCTCCAAATGAACTTCAGCACTTGAAGAACTGACTCAAGCCCTGTGGCCTCCTTGAATGACACAGATGTGAGGCAAGATTTTCCTGAAAATAGCCTGCTCCCAGAGGAAAAGGGAATTGTGCCATCAAAGAGTAAAGACAGCCTGGAAAGTATGTGATGGACCTCAAATGTCCAGAGACTGATCTTGAATATGATCCTTTCCTCAATTATTCTGCAGAGTTACTTGGGGCATCTAAGCAAAGCAGGATGAGGCTGATAACAGCACTTCTGCCACTTGAAAACATCTGTGAGTGAAGATTGCCACACGTCCCGGGAGAGCCAAAGGCCTTCTGTTTCACCAATAAGAATTAAAACATCGTCCAGAATCTGAAGATGATCTTATAATAGATGTACCTCCAGTCATACCTACTTCTAAGAAATCTAAACTATTTAGAGGCTTCAAACATCATTATAAGAATAAATGGATACATATCACACTTCTGAAGGAGAAAAATCTTAAAATTAGTGGCACAAAAGAAGAAAAAAGATAAAAGCCAGCTAACCACACAAATAGATGATGACAGTAACAAATTACAACTACTTACATTGCTCATGAAAACATCACCAGGTATTAAAACTGATGTAAATTGATATCATGTTAAGAGTACCTAAGAAGGGAAAATTTGGGGATGAAAAAAAAATCATGACTGTATTTTAGAAGGAGGTTCATCTTCTGCACCTCTCAGTAGCAATGAAATAAAGTTGTAATCAGTTACCCAAAGAGCAAAAAACATGTAAAAACAAATTATGATACTCAAAAAGAAGAAATTAGATGTTGGTATTCACCACGCCAGTTCCACATTTCTTATTCAGATGACCTTGCAAAAGACAATGTGCCAAGAATGCAGGGTAATAATCAAGATCTCATTACTTTTGAAGACAGCAAATTAGCCAAATTTGATTCTGATCCAATCAAGTCTGATAAGGGGTGTATTGAAGATGACACCCCCTGTCATTCTGATGACACTATGAAAGAATGTCTAAGTTTCTAATGAATTCACTGAAAGTGAATCTTGAAAAGACTGCTAAATAGGTTAGCATTTTTTTATTCTTGTTTTCTTAAATCTAAGTTTTGCTTAAATACATATTTTATATATGTTCTAAATTCTATACAATATACATGTACATAACACACATATTCTAATAGTTTTGATCAATAATATATTGGAATGACAAGGCAAAAGCCTTGATAAGTGGCCAGCCATAGTGTCTGGCAGAGTTGACTGTTTCCAGAGGCCATTGTACTATATACAGTAACTTATAGTTGACTTCTTAAATTAGAGGATTCTTTTTCTGTTTGTTTTTGAGATGGAGTCTCAGTCTTTCGTTCATGCTGGATTGCAGTGGTGCAATCTCAGCTCACTGCAACCTCCGCCTCCCAGGTTCAAGCAATTCTCCTGCCTCAGCCTCCCAAGTAGCTGGAACTATAGGCGGGCACCACCCCACCCAGCTAATTTGTGCAGTTTTAGTCGAGACGGGGTTTCACCCTGTTAGCCAGGCTGGTCTCGAACTCGTGACCTCAAGTCATGCCCCTGCCTTGGCCTCCCAAAGTGTTGGAATTACAGGCATGAGCCACCGCTCCTGGCCTAGAGAATTCTTTTATAGGACTCTACACGTGTAAAACTATTCAAATTCAATTTTTTGTGAACTTTTATTAAAAAATTTGTCCACTACTTTGTTGCTTAGATTCATATGGCTTTTTGAGAAACATGCTAACTTTGCCTTTACTATGCTGAAATTGGATCATTCTTTTTTCCACTAGGCTTCAGAAAAGGATGTTATATTACAAAAACACTTCTGGACCAAAAAAGAGAATTGCACAGTCTGGCAAATTTGATGTGAGTTATTTAGTTCCTCATCTCCACCCAGCTCAAAACTTTATATAAAGTGTATACCTTGTTATTTCCAGTTTTGTTATTCTAGGACTACTTATCCTTTTGTCCACTAGGGGGCACAGTTTACTGACAGTCAGTACATGATTCCTGCTTGTTAGCATTTTCTTGTCCATTTCCCCACCCCAGCCACAGATCTGACATTTTCATTAAAAGTAGGTATATTATCATTGTATAGCCTCTTAACCACAAATTTTAAAAGTCGATCCTCATTATTCACAGATTCCAAATTTGTGAATTCACCTACTCAGTAAAATTGATTTATAACCTTAAAATCAAGACTTGCTGTGCTTATGAGATCATTCATAGACAACGGAAGTGGCAAAAAATTTGAATTGCCTGACATGCACATTCCCAGTTAAGGATGAAGAAGGTGACACAGCCTTCTTGCTTCAGCTCACATACTGTAAACAAATGTCCTTTTGCAGTCTGTTTAGTGCCAGGTTTTTTGCATCTGTATGCTTTTTGTTGGTGATTTTGTGCTGAAAATTGCCCCTCATTGTAGTGCTGTCTAGTGCTCCTAAGCATAAAAAGAATGTGATGTGCCTTACAGAGAAAATATGTGCTAGATAAGCTTTGTTCAGGCATGAGTTTTAGTGCTTTGGCCACAACGGTATTAAATGAGATGTCTGTAAACATGACACATACATAAAACAAGATGATACATTGACCAAAAAATTATATATATATATAACCAGAGACTTACCTGAACCTAATCCCATATTTGTTTGTTTTAGGAGCAATGGATTCAATGTTCACTAATTCTGAGTTTGTGGTGACTTACAGAGTATAACTATCTGAAATAACAAGAATCGACTTTAGTTTTTCAAAATAATTTGAAACTTTTGTAATTTATAAGTGCTGAAGTTCTTTTATGACATATAAAAGATAAATTGAAAAAGTTCAGTGAGTAGTATTCCTTTAACACTTTTGTGTTTAAAAAGTGATATTTAGGCCGGGTGTGGTGGCTCATGCCTGTAATCCCAACACTTTGGGAGGCTGAGGTGGGTGGATCATGAGGTCAGGAGATCGAGATCCTCCTGGCCAACGTGGTGAAACCCCGTCTCTACCAAAAACACAAAAATTAGCTAGGCGAGGTGGTGCGTGCCTATAATCCCAGCTGCTCGGGAGGCTGAGGCAGGAGAAGCGCTTGAACCAGGGAGGCGGAGCTTGCAGTGAGCCAAGATCGCACCACTGTACTCCAGCCTGGCAACAGAGTGAGACTCTGTCTCAAAAAAAAAAAAAAAAAAAAGATACTTAACAAACTTTCTGCATGGCAGAAAGAAAACAAATCCTTTGTTTTATGTAGATGCCCTATAGGCTCTAACCAATAAAGAGATCATTAGACCACTGAGGGTACCAGTCCCACTGCTAACAAGCCCCACTGGAATCATTCGGGCCCAGCACAAGCAGTACAGATAAAGGCTGCCATACCAAGTGGGAAGGCTTTTATTGATGCCACTTCAGAACAGAAGAAAAATGCATCTACATATCGTCTCTCAGACCCACAGGAAAGGTTTGGAAAAAAACTTTTTAAAAAAAAAAAAACACTTATTTAAGAAGTGGGATTTTATTTCATTTAAAAAAATATTTCTTATAAATCCACATGTTACCAATTATAGTTGAGTCAACGACATAGTTTTACATGAAATAGTATGATCGATATTTAAATATTTTGTCTATGTCTGTTTTTTGAGACACAGTTTCACTCTGTGGCCCAGGCTGGAGTGCAGTGGTGCGATCTCGGCTCACTGCAACCTCTGCCTTCCAGGTTCAGGCCATTCTCATGCCTCAGCCTCCTGAGTAGCTGGGCACAGGCACGTGCCATCACACCTGGCTAATCTTTTTTTTTTTTTTTTTTTGTATTATTAGTAGAGGTGGGGTTTTGCCATGTTAGCCAGGCTGGTCTCAACTCCTGACCTTAAAGTGATCCACCTGCCTCGGCCTCCCAAGTGCTGCGATTACAGGCATGAGCCACCACTGCCAGTCAATACTTTGTTTATCTCTAAATGCTACACAGTAGTAGTACTATTTTACAAGTTTTTTACAATTGCTTTATCAATTATCTAAATTCATTCTTCTGAATTATACTGGAGTTGGTTATTGGGATTTTGTTGCATTTGAATGTTGTCTTCTTCCAGGTTGCATGTTTCAAACCTGTAAAGGAAGTGTTGTGAAATTTTGAATTAATGATTAAACTCTAATCATCTGAGGTTAATGTCATTAAAATTTATCTTTTTTTTCTTGTTCATGAAAACGTATTAGAATATTCACTCACAACGGACCTACATCTGGATGTAGTTCTTTCAAGAGAAAATCCAACTGCAAAACCAACCAGATCATTCATTCCTGTCAAAAGTATTGCTTCTCTTTCTGTATAGGTGTTAAAAAGTAAGTATGAACATGAGAATTGTATTTCGTCATATCCTGCTTACATATAGAGTCCCTGGAAGAGTGGCTATATTTTTTTCTGAAGCTTTTGAATTCAGATAAATGCCAGACCCAATAGAGACAAATGTCAACATTTTTTAGGTTACCGATGAATAGTTATTTTCTTTATGATGTAATTTGTGACTGTGTCACTCTTAGATGTTTTGTTGATCCTATCCTTGGAAGTAGTAGACATTGTTTTAGACTTAAAACATCTGTAGCTATGGTTAATTGAAACCTATTCAACATTTTTTAAAAGGTGAGTTTCAAGCTGTGCCCAGTGAGGGTGTGTATTTGTATATGTATATGAGACAGAGACAGCTCTTTACTAAACAATGCCATCAGTGAGATGATGTTGTAGCCTTCTTTAAGTAATTCTCATTCTACTTGTGGTGGTGATTTTCCTCCCTTGTTTTCCAATTATTCTGTAGCAGAAAACCACCTGGCAGTTTTAAGGTTTTCTCCATCCCTAAAATGTCTTCGTACTACATGCAAACAATTACTGAGAAGTATAATGTTGGCTTGGTTTTATTTTTCCTCAAAGGTGAAGCAGATTAACTAATGTTAAAGTTCTCTGCGTCTTTTCATAAGTCCTTCAGAAGAAACGCTAAGAGTTTATAGCTGGGATCACTTTAATATTAAGTATATTCAAGTCCTTCACAAATTTTAAGTCCAAGCATTTTTCTTAATGATGTGGTATCATTAAGACATTGGGATATATATTTGAAGGATGGCAACCTACACACTTTGCTGTATTTGAATCAGAGGAGCAAATCCCAGTTTTAGGAATGTGGTTGTGGAACAGCAGTACAATTAGATGAGTGATCAGCTACTATTGTGTACATGCAGGTAGCAGCACAGACATGGCAGTCTCACTTCTCCCTTTTGTGAGTGTAGGTAATTTTATACTTTGTGTTTATTCTACCTCTTCAACTTCATACTTGAAATTACTTTTCAATTTAATTTTGATATAACTGACCTAAGGTAGTTTTACTTCTTCCATATACTCAGTAGGATATTAAACAAAAACATATCTTCTTCTTTTCTCTAATAACACTTATATATTTAACAAGAGGCCAAAATATAAGATGGTTTATCAGAAAAGACTTTCAGTAGCATCAGCATTCTCATCCAAAGTACCTGATGAAGTAAGACAACGTTATGTCAACCTCTTTGTTGAGAAGTATTTGGAAGTTTGTAAAATAGATGATGAGGCTGTTTACAAGGTTAGTATTATATAATATAATTTATCTGAAGACACACACACTGAATAAAAAAACTCATGGAGCACAACTAGCAAATAACTTTATTCATACTCTTCATTATGTTTTCAAAACCAAGCCATGGGACTGGTTCAGTTCCTCTTGGGTGACTTTTATGATCTTTTTCAGTTACCAGAAGTCCCCTGGTTACTTCTAGGGGGTCTGGGCAGGGTGAGGACTGTCTGCTAGCCCCATCCTCTGCACAGGGGAGCCCCATGGCTCAGAAAACCTAACAAAGGAAGTGCGGGTACAGCAGTGATAATAAGGGGTATGCTTGTCTTATTCCTGATCCTAGGGGGAAAGCTTTAAGTCTTTCTTCATTAAGTACAATGATAACTGTGGTGTTTTTATATATAACCTTTATCAAGCTGAGACAATTCCTTTCCATTCCTAGTTTGTTGGGTGCCTCATTGTGTTAGATTTTGTTAAATGCTTTTTTCTTCATCTATTGAGCTGTCATACAAGTATTATCCTTTATTCTATTAATATAATACATTGCAT
This sequence comes from Rhinopithecus bieti, assembly GCF_001698545.2. Taxonomy (NCBI): domain Eukaryota; kingdom Metazoa; phylum Chordata; class Mammalia; order Primates; family Cercopithecidae; genus Rhinopithecus; species Rhinopithecus bieti. Next base: position 3,205,511 of record NW_016804595.1, on the reverse strand, counting down.
TGACTTTTTTATGTTAAACCTTACATTTATTTGATAGGTGGTCTTGGTCATGGCATATAATCCTTTTTTATATGTTGCTAGGTTACATTTCCTGGTATTCCATTGAGGATTTTGTGTCTATATCACAGATATTGTTCTGTAGCATTTTTTATTAGTGTCAATGACTTCTTAAAATTGCTATAAAATATACATAACATAAAATTACCATTCTAACCATTTAGGTGTACAATTCAGTGGTATGAAGTATATTTTTTGGTCTCAGGGTTATATTGACCTCATAGAATAAATTGGAAAGCATTCCCTCCTCTTTTATTTTTTGGTTTATAAGACTGCCTTCGCTTTCACTTCCTGCTTGTGCCGGGCCTCAAGGTCAGCCACTGGTGAATGAATAGGACTTTCTCTATTCCCAGGACTTAAATAGGATACTTGTTAAACCCAGGATTATGTCAGAGCCTTTAAAAATCTCTAGGGTCATCTAGTTCTCCAATACTTACTTTTAAATTCCTAGCCAAACTATTGTTTGCCAAACTAAAACCATAGCCCTAGCTAGCTGTGATATTGCCAGGATATTGCTATTGTTTCAGTAGCACCCTGGCGATAGGGCTTTTTTCCTCCATACTCTGAACTCTGAGTCAAGTCAAATATCCACAATACCCAAGGAACAGAGATTTTTCAGGGAACTGGTTTTTTGTTTAAATATTGATAGTGCTCTGGCACTAATGCTTTTAGTATGGTTCTAAAAAAGATATGTCTACTCTGTTGGCTGCCAGGCCACCAGCCTTTCACAACTATGGTGCCACTAAGCTGGGAAGGGAAGGGAGGTAGGAATTACCTCACACTCAAATGTCACAGACCCCACTGTCTTACCAAGGTTCAGTAGTTTCTCTTAGACAATTTTCAGTTTGTTCTGTGGCTTTAGTTATTAGAATTCTGAAATGGTTGATTTTTAGTTTTGCCAATATTTTTATTGCTTTTGTGGGACAGTAAGTTCATGAAGGTTCTCACTCTACCATTCCAGAAGTCTGTGTCCTCTAGAATTCTGTACAGGTTAAAGATTAATGGCAACACAAATAAAAAGGGAAGACATATGAGCCTCTTATATGGTGTTCATTTTCTTCCAGCTTTGTCTTTTTTTATCACTTGTCTTTTGTTCCCTACTCCCTCTAACCTTCCATGGCTTTATCTCTGTGATGATTTAGTGTAATGAGAAGTCTTGGTGGCATTTGGGTACACGTAGGTTCAATTACCAGCTCTGTGACAATAAGCAAGATGTTTCCTTTGTTCAAGCCTAGTTTCCTCTTATAAATCAGTGATGACACCCATTCTCATACAGTCATAATGAAGATTAAATGAGAAAACATTTAATATGCTTAAAACAAACCTGCATAAACTAGGTATATAAATTAATATAATATTTAATATTTATTATACTCCCTTGTTTCTTTCATATTTCATTCCTTTTTCCTTTTACTGACTTAATGACCCTTGGTATAAAAATAATAATTACATAATGGTTTTAGGAAGGTAAACTTTATAGAAAAGAAAATGAATATCATGTCCTCCATTTGCTGTGTATTCCTGAGCAAATTAACCACTTTGAGCCTTAGTTTCTTTTAAATGGAAATAATAATATATGCCTCTGGTATATTTGGGGCTAGCTGTGAGAATCAAATGAATTGATGTATATTCTCAGCTTTGTATAGGCATTGCACTATATACCCTATACCAATAGACAGTAGCCTTTTGTCTATGAAGCAAGAGTGTCTGGTTCTTGGGTTGGATTCACAGAACTGTTTTTATCCTCTTTTTTTTTTTGAGACGGAATCTCTCTCTGTCATCCAGGCTGGAGTGCAGTGGCATGATCTAGGCTCACTGCAACCTCCACCTCCCAGGTTCAGGCGATTCTCCTGCCTCAGCCTACCGAGTAGCTGGGATTACAGGCACCCGCCACCACACTGGGCTAATTTTTGTATTTTTAGTAGAGAGGGGCTTCCACCATATTGGCCAGGCTAGTGTCGAACTCCTGGCCTCAAGTGATCCCACCTCGGCCTCCCAAAGTGCTAGGATTTCAGACGTGAGCCAGTGCGCCTGGCCTGGTTTTTTTTCTTCTTAAAAAACAAATACAAAATGTAAAATAAGTTCCTTTTCATTGGTGGCACCACTTTCCCCCACCCATTAAGTTGCATAAATATTTTGCCATATTCGTTATACTGCAAATGACATTTCTTGCTCATAGGCTTTTGACTTAATATTTCTTTTAATTATTCAATTTTTGACCTAGGCTAAAATAGAAAAAAAGGCCATGTATGAAAGGTGTAGCAGTAGAAATATAGAAATATGTATGTGAACATAGCAGTAAATTCTCTTAAGAAGCTAAGAGATCGAGGTAATTTATTTTTTTCAATTAATCAAGTGATAAGATAAAACCTATAATTAGTACCTGACCCTGAGTACATTTTCTCATTAGTAGGGCTGAGAGGTGACAACGTGCTAGCGGCCCTTGCTCCCTCTCGGGGCCTCCTCGGCTTTGGCGTCCGCTCTGGCCACTGCGCTGTGGGGGCCCCTCTCTGGGGTTGGCCAAGGCCGGAGCTGGCTCCCTCTGCTCGCAGGGAGGTGTGGAGGGAGAGGCGCGGGCGGGAGCCAGGACTGTGCGCTGGCGCTCGCTGACTGGCCGGCGTGGGTTCCGGGTGGGCATGAGCTCGGTGGTCTCCACACTGGGTGTGGCCAGCTGGCACCTGCTGGGCTTGATTGGAGGCTGGGTCCTGTGCGTGGACTGACATTCCCTCTTCGCCGGGTCGTTGGCCACAATGGCGGGTCTCTGTTTCTTTCTCGTTTTCCCTCTTTTCCTCTTGGTTGTCTGGGATGAGCTGCCTCCAGGCTGCCCGGCCTGGGTGCCACAGGGTCCCGCTGCACATGTCAGTGAGAGGTTAAGCTGGCTGGGCTTCTGGGACAGTGAGGACTTGGAGAACTTTTCTGTCTAGCTAAAGAATTGAAAACGCACCAATCAGCACTCTGTGCCTAACTAAAGGTTTGTAAACGCACCAATCAACACTCTATGTCTAGCTAATCTGGTGGGGACTTGGATATCCAACTTTTGTGTCTAGCTAAAGGATTTTAAACGCACCAATCAGCACTCTGTGTCTAGCTAAAGGATTGTAAACGGACCAATCAGTACTCTGTCAAAATGGACCAATCAGCCCTCTAGAAAATGCACCAATCAGCAGGATGTGGTTGGGGCCAGATAAGGGAATAAAAACAGGCCACAGGTGCCAGCAGCGGCAACTCACTTGGGTCATCTTCCACATTGTGGAAGCTTTGTTGTTTCGCTTACATCTTGCTGCTGCTGCTCACTCTGGGTGCATTTATGAGCTGTAGCACTCACCACGAAGGTCTGCAGCTTTCCTCCTGAATCCAGCGAGACCACAAACCCACCAGGAGGAATGAACAACCCTGGACATGCCACCTTTATGAGCTGTAACACTCACAGTGAAGGTCCGCAGCTTCACTCCTGAAGTCAGTGACACCAGGGACCCACTGGAAGGAACGAACAACTCCAGACGTGCCTCCTTTATGAGCTGTAACACTTACTGTGAAGGTCTGCAGCTTCACTCCTAAAGTCAGTGAGACCACGAACCCACCAGAAGGAAGAAACTCCACACACGTCCGAACATCAGAAGGAACAAACTCCAGACACACCATCTTTCAGAACTGTAACACTGACCATGAGGGTCCGCGGCTTCATTCTTGAAGTCAGCGAGACCAAGAACCCACCAATTCCAGACACAGGGCCATCTTTAGCCTCCACCAAGGAATTTATTTTTAAAATAGTCTCTTTACTGGAATGTGTAGGTGGTACTTTGGGTTGAAAATCAGCTAGATTTGAAGTTGGATGTATAAATATAACCTTACTGACAGGTTATCACTGAAATATTTAAACTTGTTTTCTGGTTATAAAAGTAACTCAATTCTATGTGGAATAGTATTTCTCAGCCTTGTTTTCATTATCATCCCCCTAAGAAATCTTTGCAGACATTATTTTTTCCATCACCTCCCTCTTCCCACTTTATAAAATTAAGTGCCATGGGATAAGATTTTATTAGGTAAGATTGAGTTTTGAAGAACCACACACCATCATAGTATTTAAGACTTTTTTCATCACTCAAGAGTCAATTTTGCTCCCTTGTGGGCAGTATCAGTTCCATCAAGAACGCATGGCATGAATTCAAATGATATAGAAAAACATAGAGGAAAAAAGCAGCCAAGACAACTCTTTCACATTTCTTATTTAGACCCTTCTATGTATTACTACAGAGATGTATATAGTTAAAAATTTTTAATGAATATGATAATTTTATATATACAGTGTGTCTAGCTATTATCATAGAGGCCTTGTCAGTTAATCCAGAATCTGTTAACATCTAGATCTATATCATGCTTTTTAATGGCTATCATATTCTATTATGTAGAATCTATACTATAGATATTCTTTTCTATAGAACTTATACTAAAGATACATAAGTTAGCCAGGCATACTGGTGACCCAAACACATGTGGGTATTTAGATTGCTTACATTTTTTCCTATATGACTTTTTCATATATGATTTTTTTCCTCTAACTTTTGTAGGTGATTATTTCATACAGAAAAAAAATTTTCTGTATATTCTGTGATAAATTTAAGTGTATCCTTTAACATTTTCTCCTACCTGATGATATGTATCTTAGCACAAATTCCTGTGCACAGAAGCAAGGGTCTGCATGTTTGAAATTGGTAAATATTGCTAATTGCATCCAAAGAGCTTGCCCATTTATATTCCCCTTCGATAAAGTAGAAGTATATGTGGTTTTTCTCACACCTTGCCAAAGCTTATCATTTATCCTCTCTCAGAGTGCAATGGTGTAGAGCAAAAATGAAAATGAAGTTAGTCTTTGTTTCTTTTCTTTTCTCTCTTTCTTTTTTTTTTTTTTTTTTTTTTTGAAGAGACAGGGTCAGGCTCTGTTACTCAGGCTGGAGTGCAGGGGTTCAATCCTTTACCTCCCAGAGTCAGGGGATCCTCCCACTTCGGCCTGTTGAGCAGCTGGGACTACAAGCATATTCCATCACACTCAGCTAATTTTTGTATTTTTTGTAGAGATGGGGTTATACCACATTGCCCAGGCTTGTCTTGAGTCCCTGAGCTCAAGCAGTCCTCCCACGTAGACCCCCCCAAGTGTTGGGATTACAGTCATAAACCACCACCAACTGGCCTGAAGTTAGTCTTTTTTAAAAAATCTATTACTGGCAGAGTTAAAGTGGTTCTTTTTTTTTTCTTTCTCTCTTCTGCATCCCTCCTCCATCTCCCCCATTTTTTTATTGGTCTGTTCATCTGGAACAATCTTTGCCTATCACCTTTCTAATGTGCTACAGATCCATTCCTGAGTTTATCACTTGTGCTTCAGCCTTAGTTATGAAATAGTATATAGATGTGATTTCGAAGTGTAATCAGTCTCTTTGATTTCTGGGTTTTGTCTGACTATTCCAATCTCAAGAATATAAAAACAATCTATGATTTTTGTGACATTTCTTATGTATAGCACTTTAAATAGGGGTTTTTTGTTTGCTTGCTTGCTTGCTTGTTTTGAGACAGAGCCTCACTCTGTCGCCCAGGCTGGAGTGCAGTGGTGTGATCTCAGCTCACTGCAGCTTACGCCTCCTGGATTCCTGCCTCAGGCTGTCAAGTAGCTGGGATTACAGGTGCCCACGACTATGCCCAACTAATTTTTTGTATCTTTAGTAGAGACGGGGTTTCACCATGTTGGCCAGGCTGGTCTCGGAACTCCTGACCTCAGGTGATCCGCCTGCCTTGGCCTCCCAAAGTGCTGGGATTATAGGCATGAGCCACCACGCGTGACCTCTTTGAATAGATTTAAATACATGTATTAATATATTCAGGGTCTGTTAGGTTAGTCTTTTCAGGTTAATCTAACTTTTCTCCCTTCTATTCATATTAAATATAGCACATAGAAATGGAACGTAGAGGTCTTAGTACCTATTTTAAATATTTCCCATGAAAATAGAAATGGTTTGCAAGTTGTTACAGTTGTATAAATTACAATATAAAACATTGACTCACATTTAGACATACTCTATTATACAAAATGTATTAATTTTAGCAAATATCAAGTCTTGACCTTTTTAATCATTCAGTAGATTTGACTTTTTTCCCAGCTTGGAATTCATTATGAAGATATTTGGACTCACATGTTGGATACTTGTTTTAAGATAAAAATAAATATTTTACCATGTTTATATCTTTTTAAATATGCTATGTGCTTTTATGGAACAGACAAGAATAATTATTATTTTCAGAGAATTTATTGTATCTTTTAATTGTGCGTAGAAGCAGTAATGACAAGACAACTGAATTTAGAAAGCAGGAACAGAAAAATAGGCCAGGCACCATGGCTCACGTCTGTAATCCCATCCCTCTGGGAGGCTGAGGCAGGTGGATCACAAGGTCAAGAGATAGAGACCATCCTGGCCAACATGGTAAAAACCCGTCTCTACTGAAAATACAAAAATCAGCTGGGCATGGTGGCATGCACCTGTAGTCCCAGCCACTTGTGAGGCTGAGGCAGGAGAATCACTTGAACCTGGGATGCAGGTTGCAGTGAGCTGAGATCATGCCACTGCACTCCAGCCTGGCAACAGAGCAAGACCCTGTCTCAAAAAAAAAAGTAGGAAGAGAAAAATGGTAAGCTTACTGTAATAATAGTAATAAGCCCTGTAATTGTTACCTTAAGGGGAAAGTAAGCTTGGTATAGTACAAATATTAAATTATTGTGTTTGCGAAGGGTCAACTGCATACTATGCATTTTTTGTATCCTTTTAAAAAATTAGTATAAATACACCATAGAATACTGTGCAGCCATAAAAAGGAGTGAGTTCATGTCCTTTACAGGGACATGGATGAAGCTGGAAGCCGTCATTGTCAGCAAACTAACACAGGAACAGAAAACCAAACACTGTGTATTCTGACTCATAAGTGGAAGTTGAACAATGAGAACACATGGACACAAGGGGAGCATCACACGAGGGGGCCTGTTGGGCTGGCGGGCGAGGGGAGGGAGAGCATTAGGATAAATACCTAATGCATGAAGGGCTTGAAACCTAGATGACGGGTTGATAGGTGCAGCAACCCACCATGACACATGTATACCTATGTAACCAACATGCACGTTATGCACATATATCCCAGAACTTCAAGTAAAATTTTAAAAAATAGTATAAATAAGGGAAAAGAAATTTAAGCCCTATTTGGATTGAATTCTCAACTATTTTCTTTTTTGATTAACACGTGTTAATTTTTCTTTTTTTTGGTTAACATAGGTCCAGTCAGCAAGACCAGTGCTTCTCAAATGTCAAACTTTACATGTGTTTGAATTACCCGGGACTCTTGTTAAAATGCAGAATCTAGTTCAGTAGGTCTGGGAAGGACCTCCAACCCTTAATTTATAACAAGCTCCAAGCAGCAAGAAGCTACAGAAAAGGAGTTATTTGACTTTGTCTATATTTTGAATAAAATCAAATGGTAGTGCTTCTCCTCCAATAAAGCCTTATATATAAGAATGAAAACAAAATAGATGCCTTTTGAATCTCCTAATACTTCTCACAAAATAATTTTTCCATTTGCCAAAGCATTTACCAAAGAGTATCTAGCAAATTCTGTTAGAGTTTTAAATAAGAAATTAGATAAAATTCTAAAAGAATCTGTAAAAATGAGGGGCTCTTGGTCTGGGTTAATGATGTTGGAAATGGAACCTGGACTTTAACTCTTTTGCCATGAGAGACTTACCATGTTTCCCTTTATGGTCCTTGCTTATAAGTATTTGCAGTATCCTTATCTGAATATTAAGAATAACAGCATGGTTTGGAACCAGAAGGCCTGGGTTTGTGTGTCAGTTGTGCTGTGTAACCTTGGGCATGTGTCTTTATTTTTCTGAGCCTCATTTTCCTCATCTGCAAAAATGAAATCAATACAGTTGCCTTTCTAAGTTGATGTAAAGTTTAAATGGCGGTGCTATGCTTGATATACGCTCTTACTGATACAATTCTTCTCTCACCCAAAGCATATGATGTCACATGGTATATGGAATAATATTGGTTTTGTTGGTGGTGTTGGATGATGGATAAGAAGACCTAGAATTCTTTTAGGCCACTACCTTACTTAATATTAATCAGAACCCTAGCATTTCAGATCCAAAACGGTTAGTAAACTCTAACCTTACCACAACATAAAGAAAGATAATGCTATCTAAATTTTATGGAATAGCTTTTCTTTTTTCCTTAGTGCTCACAGGAATTATTCTCTGTAGACATCTTAAAGACTACTTGCTAACTGAGGAACAGCTACACAAAACTAACTACCCTAGGCCACACCCCAACAAACCAGGAAGTATTCTTTTAAACCCAGGCATGAAAAAACTTGCAAATGATGATGAGTAGATGGGGCCTGCAATTACCCTTTGTGCATGCTAAGACTGAAATCTAGGGGGCCCAGTGTTCTGAGATATATATATATATATATATATAT
>NW_016804595.1:3189118-3196721 GCF_001698545.2 Rhinopithecus bieti | reverse complement strand
TATATATATGTATATATATATGTGTGTATATATATATGTATATATGTATATATATATGTGTGTATATATATATGTATATATGTATATATATGTGTGTGTATATATATGTATATATATGTGTGTGTATATATATATGTATATATATGTGTGTGTATATATATGTGTGTGTGTATATATATATATATTTTTTTTTATTTTAGTGGAAATGAGATTTTTTGGTCAGCATAGTTTTACCACTGATGAAAACATTCTTGCATTGTATTGCATTTCCCTTTTCATTTCAATTATCTAAGTGCTTAATTTTATCTAAGTGATCTACTTTATTAAGTCCTCAAAACAACCATTTCAGGTCAGTATTGTTATTCCCCTAATTACACAAAAGAGGAAACTGATGTTCAGAGAAGTCAAATAACTTGTCAGAAGTCACAGAAAATGAGTGGGAGCGCCAGGATTCAAAGGCAAGCTGCCCAGCTCCTGAGCTCCTACTCTTGGTCGCTATTCATTTACATATACAATGCCATGTTTTGAAAACTATATAAATTCTCACTGTGAATTATTATACAAAGATTTATCATTAGTCTTATTTTGCATGTTCTCCAAATACTGGGCATAATTAGTTAATATGTTCATCCCCACTGAGAGAGAATGCTAAACATCACAACTGTCAAATTTTAGGTTGATGATCAGAGTATGAAATGCAGTTATACAAATATTCTACAGTGACTAGAAAATATTTGTCATCTTCTGCATCTTTAGGACTTCTCCCTTGGGATTATCTTCACTATTAACTTCTCTCTTTTTATTTTTTTTCACATCCCCTCAATGGAAGGCAATATACTTAGCAGGTAAGAATATGGGCTCTGAAGGGGGAGGTCAGGCTTCCTAAAGGCTGTTTTCTCAGTGAAGTGTTATTCAAGGTCTAGATGCTGGATAAGTCATTTAACCCCTCCTACCCTCTGTTTTCTCATTCTGAATAATGAGGATAGTGGTAACTACCCCATCAGGTTGTTGTAAGAATCTATTAAAATAATGCATATGGAGTGCTTGACACAGAGCCTGCCTCGTAATCTAATCTCATCACGGATACTCGAATAAGAGTTGCTGTTATCACCATTATTATCACTATCAGAAACAGTCTGAGGTTTATTAATAAAACAAATATTCATGAATGGGTCTAGTGAAAAACGCAGATATACTCTTAATAACTTAGCAAATGTATAGATTATTGTGGGAGACTCTTGAAGGGATAAAATCATAAGGAAGACGCGGCTTCTATTTCAGAGAGCTATTTTGTACCAGAGTAGGTGACTGATCAAGTTGGTTACAGTCAAGTTGTAACACTAAAACTATAATTGTCTGGCATTGGGCTGACTCTGGAGGTAGGTGGGGGCAGTGGTGGGGGGTGAGGCGCCTGTTTAAGCAGCAGCAGCCCTGGTGCAATAGGCAGGCCACTTGCAGATTCTCCCTTGAGTGATCCTGTAACTGCTCCTGTTACTCTGTAATCGCACTGGGTATGTGCTTCCCATAGGATCAGGCATGCAAAGGCAAGTCTCCACATTGGCTCATCTACCTTGTCTCTCCCGTCTCGTCTGGAATAATCCTACTTCATGTTTTGCTTCAGCATCTAAGAAGATCTGTTGTCGATGTGGAAAAACATATGGTGTGACTCCCTCAGGTTGACACAGCAGGGTAGAAGAGTGTAACTACCACGTTGGCCAAGTGTTGAATCATAAAGGCAAGTATTTGGTAGTTCTGTTTGGTTTGACAAGCCAGTGCCACAGCTGTTCAGAAAAAAGTGGGATGAAGTATTAAGTTCAATATGTTTGTTCAGTACAGTTCAATAAAGAAAAAACTGTGTCAACTCTAAAACCTTTATTACAGATACCTACTTCTGATCACCACTTGTCTTACTCTTGCAGCTCATTGGCTCAAGAAGCCTCAGCCTATGACAATTTTTCTGCCTTTTTTTTTTTTTTTAAGACCTCAAGTCAATCAGCTGCCTCCTGACGTTGCCCTTTCCACATGCCAGCATTGCAGTAGTTTTTTTTGTTTGCTAATTGCTTCAGTTCCTTGCAGGTGACCTTGCCTAATACTTTACTGAGAAAACAAAGCCTTTGGGAAATAACACCCTGATCTTCCCTCCCAGTAGATGCACCAACATCTGCTGCTCTCTGGAGTCACGATAGAGGAAGCATCCGTGTTCCCGTCACAGTTCCTCTCCATGTGCTCTGCATCCTGTCCTCCTGCACCTACTCAGGGACTCACCAGACTCCCCTTCTCTATAAGATCAGCATGTTCTCAACATACCATTCTGGTATCTCCCATTTGTTTTAGCAAACTAAACCTCCATGGTCCCAGGTCTCTTGCTGCATAGCTACTCTCGTTTCTCCACCTGGTGCATTCACTTCATGCACAACAAAGAGTTGTCTATGCCAGCTGGCTTTACTCCCTCCACTCACCACTGAAGCTCACATCAGTGACTTTGAGGCTGCTGGATCTGAGTCACTTTACTTATTTTTCAGTACTGTCCTACCTTATAGTATTCTCCTCTCTCTGCTTCTGTAACAACACCCACTTCGGCCTTTCTTCCTCCCTTTCTAGCTACTTCCTTTCAACCTCCTCTGCTGAATATTCTTCCTCACCAGCCTCTAGTGGCAGAAATTCTCAGAGCTTGCTTCTGGGAGTCTTGTCTCTTCATCTATCCCTTCTCCCTAGATGAACTCATTCTTTCCCATGGCTTTCAACAGCCTCAAACTGCTGTTATCCCCTAAATGTGTATCTCTAAAGAAACATTTCCCCTGGACTCCCAGCTTCCCTGAATATCCATCTGCCTGCTTATGTGGGTTTCCCTTGGGCACTGCAGCATCACCTTCATGTAGATGAGCTCGTGATCCTCTCCCCACCCTGGGGTCATCTCCAGCATCCCAAATTCCCTGTGTCCACTTAGGTGTATTTGTTCCCCTGCTTAACCAAAAAACCTGGTGTAATCCTCACTGCCTCCTTTTTGCACACACTTTCATCTGGACAGTGTGTGAGTCCCACTGTTCTATGTCAAAAGCATATCCCAAACCTGCTGCTTCTCTGATCTGGCCCCTGCTCCCTCTTCCACCCTTTCTCTTGCTGTCTTTACATTACACTTTCTCCCACCTTTCTGGAGCCTTCTTGCCTGCCGCATCCTCAACTTTTCACATGGCTAGTTCCTTCTTAACCTGGAGGTCTCTGCTTAATTGTCACATCCTCAAGGACTTTTCCTGATCGTACTTTCTAAATAGGGCCTACCTCTTCTGCAGCACCCTGTCTCTTTCTTCCATAGCACTTAACTATATTTTGTAATGAGTTAGTAATCTGTCCACCATCTTCAAAAAATGATAAGCTTCTGGAGGGACTGTCCAACATTTTTTCTCCCCATCTCCCCCCAGCACTTAACATAGTTTCTGACACACCGGCTATCAATAAGCATTTGGATGGGTGAATAGTTAAATTATTTATGTAGATGTGGAGATAACTACGGATAATATTGTAATAAACCCTGTGAAAAGACAAAGCAAAGGAAAGGAAATAGCGGGGAACCATAGGAGGAAAAATACATGAATAAATCATGTCGTAAAGTAAATCAGACAAGTTAAATCCATCTTTAAAGCATGGAGGGCTTAGTTTGGGAAAGTGGGAGACTGTGAATTCCAAGAAGAAGAACAAGTAGGGAAGATGCTGAGGAAGAATAATTGTAGCAAATAAACCAGTTGGGCTGATGGGACCATACAGGATAATGAGCAGAACAGGGACTTTGGAGCCAGCAGAGCTGAGAGTTGAGGCTGTTTTGCTGCTTACTTTCCTGGGCAAGTTACTTTTATACCCTGAGCTTTTCTTACCATGTTTGTAGAAAGGGCTTTGTATGGCAGTTTTACTAGAAAACTAGTGCAAAAACCACTGGAGGCAGAGGGACTTGTCAGCAATTGGGAGAATATTTCCTAGGGCTAGACAGAAGGGCTCAGGGTGGGTAAAGGTATAGATGAGTTGGATGATGGCAGTGGGGTAAGAAAAGAGATATGAAGGCTTGAGATTATTGCTGGGAAGAACGAACAAGGTGTCTGGCCAAGGATGCAAAAGCCAAAGCCATCAGTACTTTGAAGGTCCAACCAAAGTTGGAACCAACATCTGTATTGTGGTCTCAGTCTGCATAACTGGGTGATTTTTCTTGAGTCAGATAAAAAAACTTGGATACAGGAATGGAGAAGGTGGTAGTTGGAGCTGGTCATCCAGAAGGTTCTAGCAGAAAGAAAAGGTCAGGGAGTAAGAGCAGATGTTGAGAGGATGATTGAGGTGGTTTGACTGTCAAACCAGTCAATGCAAGATAAAATAAGGAAGCCAGCAGGGAGCTGATGGACCAGGGCAAATGATAAAAGGAGGGGAAGAAAGGTGTTCACAACATTAGCAATTATAATTCACTTTCAAGCATGGCCCCTGAGAACTCTGCTTATCAGAATAGATTTTTTTTTTCTATTATGTAATATCTTAAAAAGTAACTGAAGAGAGGTAACTTAATACTTGCACAGTAGAGTCCTTAAAGATCTTTGAGGGTCAAAGAAAATGCATGTTCATGAGTTAGTCGCTCTGCTTTGTAAAGCTTGTTTTGATTTTAATTTTTTTTTGTTGGTTTACAGACCTCAGTGGATTTGAATCTCGATACAGCTGTTGTGGAGGTTTCCTTGGATCCCCCCAGTGTCGGGTCGCCAAGGTAGGACTTGTCACACAAAGTGCTGCCTGTTTCAGAAGCCAAGTTGTAGCCTCCAACACAGGCCTTGGTGATCAATAAGCATTTGAAAAAATTAACTAATTTTCAGTTGATGACATTTTATGAGCCTAATTGTACTTAGAAAAAACAGTAATTGATTTGCCAATGTTTGCTTCCACTTCATGTTCATGACCAAAAAGAAAACCTAAAGGGCTTTGTGAAGACTTTTGTCAAGGTCCCACCTGCTGATGGTAATCACAGTGTGTTTGCAGTAAGTTGTGAGGTGGTTTGTTGGTTTTATATTTTACTTTATTGTGGTTATTATGACTGAATGATTGTGTAGCAGTCTACCTGGTATAAGGGTTTCCAGGGCCTTATTCCTTGACACAGTGCTGCATTGGTTGTTCACACGTTTTCAGATGAAGCCATTAAAGCTGAGAAGAGTTAGTGAATTGGTTAAGTTCATGTACCTAGAGTGATGGAGCCTGGAACTGTCCTATGAGTGTCTTTATCAGTCAGATTTCTGAAATATATAAATAGTGGTAATTCTACTCATCAAATTGCTGAAATTATGAGAGTGAAAAATAATCAGCATAAAAGCTTTAATACTTTTGGCAAAATCATTTATAGAGACAGTAAAATCTTCATAGGGACTTACGTTCCTTTATATAAGAATCAATGCTAAAAAGTGGGGAAGACAGAATTTGGAATTACAAGACCTGGAAAGTTCTACCAACTGTGACCTTCTGAGCAAGTCTCTTAGATGCTGTAAGCTGTAAATTATGGAGTCAGTAACAACTCCATAGTGACTATGAAAATCAGATACGCTAAAATATAGGAAAGTGCTTTGTACATGTCAAATGTATGAATAGTCATCTTTAACAAAACATTAAGTTTTTATTCCTCATTGTATATTTGGAAAGAAGATTTGTGGCATTTCCTTATACTGAAGATAGAAGACAGTATTCCATTTTCCAGCTTAAGATCTTTTTATTATTATTATACTTTAAATTCTGGGGTACATGTGCAGAACGTGCAGTTTTGTTACATAGGTATCCACGTGCCATGGTGGTTTGTTGCACCCGTCAACCTGTCACCTCCATGAAGTATTTCTCCTAATGTTATCCCTTCCCTAGCCCCCCACCAACCAACAGGCCCCGATGTGTGTTTTTCCCCTCCCTGTGTCCATGTGTTCTCATTGTTCAGCTCCCACTTATGAGTGAGAACATGTGGTGTTTGGTTTTCTGTTCTTGTGATAGTTTGCTGAGAATGATGGTTTCCAGCTTCATCCATGTCCCTTCAAATGATATGAACTCATCATTTATTATGGCTGCATAGTATTCCATGGTATACATGTGCCACATTTTCTTTAGTCTATCATTGACGGATATTTGGGTTGGTTCCAAGTCTTTGCTATTGTGAATAGTGCCACAACAAACATAAGTGTGCATGTGTTTTTATAGTAGAATGATTTATAATCCTTTGGGTATATACCCAGTAATGGGATTGCTGGGGCAAATGGTATTTCTGGTTCTAGATCCTTGAGGAATTGCCACACTGTATTCCATTATGGTTGAACTAGTTTACACTCCCACCAACAGTGTAAAAGCATCCCTATTTCTCCACATCTTCTCCAGCATCTGTTGTTTCCTCACTTTTTTAATGATCACCATTCTAACTGGCGTGAAATGATATGTCATTGTGGTTTTGATTTGCATTTCTCTAATGACCAGTGATGATGAGCGTTTTTTCATGTCTGTTGGCTGCATAAATGTCCTCTTTTGAGAAGTGTCCATATCCTTTGCCCACTTTTTGATGGGGTTGTTGGTTTTTTTTCTTGTAAATTTGTTGAAGTTCTTTGTAGATTCTGGACATCAGTCCTTTGTCAGATGGATAGATTGCAAAAATTTTCTCCCATTCTGTAGGTTGCCTTTTCATCCTGAAGATAGTTTCTTTGGCTGTGCAGAAACTCTTTAATCAGATCCCATTTGTCAATTTTGGCTTTTGTTGCCATTGCTTTTGGTGTTTTTGTCATGAAGTCTTTGCCCATGCCTATGTCCTCAATGGTACTGCCCAAGTTCTCTTCTAGGATTTTTATGGTCCTAGGTCTTACGTTTAAGTCTTTGATCCATCTGGAGCTGATTTGTGTATAAGGTGTAAGGAAGGGATCCAGTTTCAGTTTTCTGCATATGGCTAGTCAGTTTTCCCAACACCATTTATTTAATAGAGAATCTTTTCCCCATTGTTTGTGTCAGGTTTCTCAAAGATCAGATGGCTGTAGATGTGTGGTGTTATTCCTGAGGCCTCTGTCCTGTTCCATTGGTCTATATATCTGTTTTGGCACGAGTACCATGCTGGCTTTGTTACTGTAGCCTTGTAGTATAGTTTGAAGTCAGGTAGCATGATGCCTCCAGCTTTGTTCTTCTTGCCCAGGATTGTTTTGGCTATGCAGGCTCTTTTTTGGTTCCATATGAACTTTAAAGCAGTTTTTTCCAATTCTGTGAAGAAAGTCAGTGGTAGCTTGATGGGGATAGCATTGAATCTATAAATTACCTTGGGCAGTATGGCCATTTTCATGATATTGAGTCTTCCTATTCATGAGCATGAAATGTTTTTCCATTTGTTTGTATCCTCTCTTATTTCCTTAGGCAGTGGTTTGTAGTTCTCCTTGAAGAGGTCCTTCACATCCCTTGTAAGTTGGATTCCTAGGTATTTTATTCTCTTTGTAGCAGTTGTGAATGGGAGTTCACTCATGATTTGGCTCTCTGTCTGTTCTTGGTGTATAGAAATGCTTGTGATTTTTGCACATTGATTTTGTATCCTGAGACTTTGCTGAAGTTGCATATCAGCTGAAGGAGATTTTGGGCTGAG
>NW_016804595.1:3178608-3185227 GCF_001698545.2 Rhinopithecus bieti | reverse complement strand
GTTCCTTTGGAGGGGGAGATGTGCTCTGATTTTTTGAATTTCCAGATTTTCTGCACTGCTTTTTCTCCATCTTTGTGGTTTTAACTGCCTCTGGTCTTTGATGATGGTGACGTACTGATGGGGCTTTGGTGTGGGTGTCCTTCCTGTTTGTTAGTTTTCCTTTTAACAGTCAGGATCCTCAGCTGTAGGTCTGTTGGAGTTTGCTTGAGGTCCACTCCAGACCCTGTTTGCCTGGGTATCAGCAGTGGAGGCGCAGAAGATAGAATATTGCTGAACAGCGAGTTTTGCTGTCTGATTCTTGCTCTGGAAGCTTCGTCTCAGAGGTGTACCCTGCCGTGTGAGGTGTGAGGTGTCGGTCTGCACCTAGTGGGGGATGTCTCCCAGTTAGGCTACTCAGGGGTCAGGGACCCACTTGAGCAGGCAGTCTGTCCGTTCTCAGATCTCAGCCTCCATGCTGGGAGATCTACTGCTCTCTACAAGGCTGTCAGACAAGGGCATTTACCTCTGCCGAGGTTTCTGCTGCTTTTTGTTTAGCTATGCCCTGTCCCTAAAGGAGGAGTCTACAGAGGCAGGCTGGCCTCCTTGAGCTCTGGTGGGTTCCACCCAATTCGAGCTTCCCAGAGGCTTTGTTTACCTACTTAAGTCTCAGCAATGGCGGGTGCCCCTCTCCCAGCCTCGCTGCTGCCTTGCAGTTAGATCTCAAACTGCTGTGCTAGCAATGAGGGAGGCTCCGTGGGCATGGGACCCTCTGGGCCAGGTGTGGGATATAATCTCCTGGTGTGCCGTTTGCTAAGACCCTTGGTAAAGCGCAGTATTAAGGTGGGAGTTACTCGATTTTCCAGGTGTTGTGTGTCTCAGTTTCCTTTGGCTAGGAAAAGGAGTTCCCTTCCCCCTTGTGCTTCCCAGGTGAGGCGATGCCTTGCCCTGCTTCAGCTCTCGCTGGTTGGGCTGCACCCGCGGACCAGCACCAACTGTCCGACACGTCCCAGTGAGATGAACTCGGTACCTCAGTTGAAAATGTAGAAATCACCCGTCTTCTGTGTTGCTCACGCTGGGAGCTGGAGGCTGGAGCTGTTCCTACTCAGCCATCTTGAGCACGCCCCCCCGAAAATTCTTTCATTTATTTGTGTCTTCTTTGATTTCTTTCATCAATGTTTTATAGTTTTCATTGTGCAGATCTTTTACCTTTTGGGTTAAACTTATTCCTACTTAGTTTTTAGTAACTATTATAATGGAGTTTTCCTTATTTCTTTTTCAGATAGCTTGTTGTTAATAAATAGATACACTGCTGGTTTTTGTAGGTTGATTTTTGTATCCTGCAGCTTTACTGAGTTTATTTATACTCACATGTTTTTTTGGTAGAGTTTTTTTTATCATATAAGATCATGTTGTCTGCAAACAGAAACAATTTAACTTCTTCCTTTCAGAACTGGATGCTTTTTCTTTCGTTCTCTTGCTTAATTGCTTTGGCTAGGACTCCCAGTATTAGGTTCAATAAAAGTAGCAAGAGTGGGCATCCTTTTTTTGTTCCTGATCTTAGAGGAAAAATTTTCAGCTTTCACCATTGAGTATAATGTTAGCTAGGGGATTGTCCTATATGGTGTTCAGTGGGTTAAGATACATTCCTTTTTATACCGATTTTGTTGAGAATTTGTATCATGAAGAGATTTTGTTACATGGCTTTTCTACCTGTATTGAGATGATCATACAGTTTTTGCACTTCTTTCTGTTAATGTCATGTGTCACATGTATTGATTTGCATATACTGACCCATCCTTGCAACTTAGGGATAAATCACACTTAATTATGGTGAATCATCCTTTTAATGTGCTGTTGAATTTGGTTTGCTAGTTTTTTGTTGAAGATTTTTGCATCTGTGTTCACCAGGGATATTAGCCTATAATTTTCTTTTCTTATAGTGTCCTTATCTGGCTTTGGCATCATAAAATGAACTTGGAAGTTTTCCTTCCTTTTCAGTATTTTTTGAAAGACTTTGAGAAGAATTGGTATTATTTCTTCCCTAAATGTTTGATAGAATTCACCAGTGAAGCTGTCAGGTGCTAGGCTTTTCTTTCATGGGAGGCTTATTACTGGCTCATAATCTCCTTACTGGTTATTTGTTTGCTCAGGTTTTCTATTTATTAATGATTCAGCCTTGGTAGGTGGTATGTATCTAGAAATCTGTCAATTTCTTCTAAATTATTTGTTGGCATATAGTTGTTCATATTAGTCACATGATTTTTCTTATTTCTGTAATATTTCTATCCAGATCTATTAACATTTGCTTTATGTATTTAAGATGCTCTGACATTGGGTGCATACATATTTACAGTTACTTTATCTACTTGATAAATTACTCTTTTTATTATTATATAATGACCTTGTTTGTCTTGTTACAGTTTTTGGCATAAAATTTATTTTATATAATATAAATATAGACATTCCTGTTCTCTTTTTGTTTCTATTTGCATGGAATACCTTTTTCTATCCTTACACTCTTATTCTGTGTGTATCTTTAAAAGTGAGGTGAGTCTCTGTAGGCAGCAAATAATTGGGTCTTATTTTTTTATTCAGCCAATCTTTGTCTTTTGATTGGAGAATTTAACATTTACATTCAAGGTAATTATTGACATGTAAGGACTTACTATTGCCATTTTGTTAATTGTTTTCTGTTTGTTCTGTAGATCTTTTTCCTTAAGATGATTTTCTCTAGTGTTATGCTTTGATTTCTTACTTTTTTATCTTTTGTGTATCTTGTGTAGATTTTTGCTAGGTTACCAGGAGGCTTATATAAAATATCTTACAGTTATACTACACTAAGCTGATAATAACTTAATTTTGATTGAATAAAGTAACTACACTTTTCTTCCACCCCCCCAACATTTTTTGATGTCACAATTTATATTTTTTATATTGCATATCCCTTAACAAATGATTGTAGCTATTATTTGTGATAGCTTTCCATTTTAACATTCATACTAAAGGTAATGATTTATACACCACAATTACAGTATTATTCTGAATTTGTGTGATAGCTTTTACCAATGACTTTCATATTTTCATGCTATTAAATTAGCATCCTTGTCACTCAGCTTGAACTCCCTTTAGCATTTCCTATAAGTCAGATGTAGTGGTAATGAAATCCCTCAGCTTTTGTCTGGGAAAGTCTTTATTTATTCATTTCTGAAGGACAGCCTTACCAGATACAGGATTCTTGGTTTGCGTTATTTTCTCTTCAGAACTTTGACTATATCATTCCACTCTCTCCTGGCCTGTAACATTTCTGCTAAGAAATTGGCTGCTAGCCTTATTGGAACTCTGTTATATATGTTAATCTTATTTTTCTTTGCTGCTTTCATGATCCTGTTTGCTTTTTGACAGTTTGATTATAATATATCTTGCTGTAATATTATTTGGATTGAATCTGTTTGGAGACTTTTGATCTTCCTGTACCTAAATATTTATATTTCCCCAGATTTGGAAAGTGTTATGCTATTTATTTCTTTAAATAAGCTTTCTTACCCCTTTCTGTCTCTTCTCCTTCTTGAACTCTTACAACTCAAATATGTGCTCTTCTGATGCTGTCTCACAAATTCCACAGACATTCTTCATTATTTTTCATCCTTCCCCCCAACCCCATGACTACATATTTTCAAATCACATATCTGAATTCACAGATTCTTCTGCTGGATCAATTCTGTTGTTGATGTTGTCTATTGCATTTTTCATTTCACTTATTTTTCAGCTCCAGAATGTGGGGTTTTTAAATATAATTTCAATCTGTTAAACTTCTCATTTTGATTGTTTACTGTTTCCATGATTTTATTGAATTGTTTCTCTGAATACTCTTGAAGTTTGCTGAGCTTTCTTAAAACTATTCTTTTGAATTCTTTATCAGGCAGTTTGTATATTTCTTTGGGGTTAGTTACTAGATTATTGTGCTCTTTTGGTGGTGTTGTCTTTTTCTTTTTTATATTTCTTGTTGCTTATGTTGATACCTGTGCATCTGGTGGAGCAGTCACCTTTTGCAAAACTCATGGGCTAGTTTTGCTGTGGAAAGACCTTCCTCTCCATGGAATATAAGACCATTTGCTGACTGAGCTGCAGTAGTTCGGGCACCAGCTATGTCTGCAGAGGTTGGTGTTGACAAAGGTGGCAGGACTCCTCAGTGGTCAACACTGTGGATGTCCACAGTGCCAGCAAGGGTTGTTGGGGTCTTCAGAGACAATGGCTGAGGAGATCCTTCTGATCTCTTTTCTCCCACTAGGGAAGTTATAGCTGAGAGGGTATGTCTTGGCACTGGGTCTGGTTAGTAGGCTGTCTTGCAGTAGTGACACCACCAGTATTTGAGTGGTACCTGTGGAATAGCCATGGAGCTGAGGCCTGAAGCATGAGAACATGTGGAGGGCCTATTGCTATGAGATCTGGGAATTAATGGCATTGGTGCCTGAGGCACAAGCAACCCTCCTACAGTAACAGTATGCAAGCCACAGATGCTTCTGGATCAGCTGGTAGAGCCAAGAATGGGAGCACAGACATGCACAGTGTTAGAGAAGCTCCAGAGTCAGAGCAAGGCCTGGTTCTCTATGGTGGCTGAGCTGGTGTCTTGAGGCACAGGCACCCTGTCTGTCATGTTGGTAGTAGTTTTGAGCTACAAATGCTTGTGAAGTAGCCAGGGAACCAAGAATGGAAACACAGGTGTACACAGAGTTAGCATGGCTCTAGGGTTAGGATGGAGCCTAGTTATCCATGCAGATAAACTGGTATGCAGAGTATGGACTCTAGGGCCCAGAGTACAAACTAGCTCACTATGGCAGTCGCTCCAGTGTCCGAGACATGGGTGGGCCCAATGTAGCCACAGAGCCTGAGACTGGAGCTTGTGGGCTCTTATGAAGTGGCTGCAGCTCAAAGATTGAGGAATGTACAGGATTAGAAGAAATGGTGGCTCCTTTCTTAAAGTGGCTCAACAGCAGCCACTTCTGGGGGTAGGGGTTGTTAGGGATGTACATGTCATTTTCTAGGGTTCTCCAGTAGGAATGGCTATCTGATACCTCAGAGGCAGGAGATGCTGGTATCCTCTGCAAAGCAGGTCACTGGTGACCACAGTAGTTCTGCTGTGTGGCTCATACCAAGGCCTCCACCTTTCTTTGTTCCTAGACATCTCCTGGTGTATTAGGTATGCTGATCACAATCCTTTCTGTGTGGTTATTCTCCATTATTGTGCTCCACTGTATTGCTGCAGATCCTATAATGAGCCTTTGCACTCCCTCTGGGTTGTTATGGTATGTGAATAGTTGTCTGTATTTATTTATTTTGTGTGTGTAGGAAGAAAAAGGCTGGCATCTCTTAGTCTGCCCTCTTGGCGATGACATGCTGGACCAATATTTCAGTGGCTTTTCATTCATGTTTCCATTTAGTTAAGTTCCATTTAGGTACTGTTATAAAGAGCAGCCTTTATTTTGCTCTGTGTCTTTGTTTGAATATGCTGTTGGGAATAAAGAGTGTTCTGGATGAATTCAGTTGCCTAGTTGTAATTTCTGAATACATAAGAATATGTAAAGTTTGTGCAGCATGTAGAACTACAATATGTTCTCAAAGTTCTTGATAGGTTCTTGGAAACTGACTTAAGTGAAATGATGTACTGTATGCTATAGACACTTAACTCTTCTTTCTTTTTTTATTGTACTTTAAGCTCTGGGGTACATGTGCAGAACGTGCAGGTTTGTTACATAGGTATACACATGCCATGGTGGTTTGCTGCACCCATCAACCCACCATCTACATTAGGTACTTCTCCTAATGCTATCCCTCCTCAAGAGAGGCCCCCACCCCTGAGAGGCTCTGCTGTGTGATGCCCCTTACATGCCCCGTGTCCATGTGTTCTTATTGTTCAACTCCCACCTATGAGTGAGAACATGTAGTTTGGTTTTCTGTTCTCGTGTTAGTTTGCTGAGAATGATAGTTTCCAGCTGCATCCATGTCCCTCCAAAGGACATTGAACTCATCCTTTTTTATGGCTGCATAGTGTTCTATGGTGTATACGTGCCATATTTTATCTAGTCTATTATTGATGAGCATTTGGGTTGGTTCCAAATCTTTGCTATTGTGAACAGTGCCACAACATACATAAGTGTGCATGTGTTTTTATAGTAGAATGATTTATAATCCTTTGGGTATATACCCAGTAATGGGATTGCTGGGTCAAATGGTATTTCTGGTTCTAAATCCTTGAGGAATCACCACACTGTCTTCCACAATGATTGAACTAATTTACACTTTCAACAGCAGTGTAAAAGTGTTCCTATTTCTCCACATCCTCTCCAGCATCTGTTGTTTCCTGACTTTTTAATGATTGCCATTCTAACTGGGTGTGAGATGGTATCTCATTGTGGTTTTGATTTGCATGTCTCTCATGACCATTGATGATGTGTTATTTTTTCATATGTTTGTTGACTGCATAAATGTCTTTTGAGAACTGTCTGTCCATATCCTTTGCCCACTTTTTGATGGGGTTGTTTGTTTTTTTCCTATAAATTTGTTTGAGTTCTTTATAGGTTCTGGATATGAGTAGATTGCAAAAATTTTCTCCCATTCTGTAGGTTGCCTGTTCACTCTGATG
>NW_016804595.1:3160120-3178535 GCF_001698545.2 Rhinopithecus bieti | reverse complement strand
ACCAGTGATGATGAGCATTTTTTCATGTGTCTGTTGGCTGTATGAATGTCTTCTTTTGAGAAATGTCTGTTCATATCCTTTGCCCACTTTTTGATGGGGTTGTTTGTTTTTTCTTGTATATTTGTTTGAGTTCTTTGTAGATTCTGGATATTAGCCCTTTGTCAGATGAGTAGATTGCAAAAATTTTCTCCAATTCTGTAGGTTGTCTGTTCACTCTGATGGTAGTTTCTTTTGCTGTGCAGAAGCTCTTTAGTTTGATTAGATCCCATTTGTCAATTCTCGCTTTTGTTGCCATTGCTTTTGGTGTTTTAGTCATGAAGTCTTTGCCCATGCATATGTCCTGAATGGTATGGCCTAGGTTTTCTTCTAGGGTTTTTATGTTTTCAGATCTTACATTTAAGTCTTTAATCCATCTTGAGTTAATTTTTGTATAAGGTGTAAGGGAAGGGATCCAGTTTTGGTTTTCTGCATATGGCTAGCCAGTTTTCCTAACACCATTCATTAAATAGGGAATCCTTTCTCCGTTGCTTGTTTTTGTCAGGTTTGTCAAAGATCAGATGGTTGTAGATGTGTGGTGTTATTCCTGAGGCCTCTGTTCTGTTCCATTGGTCTATGTATCTGTTTTGGTGCCAGTACCATGCTGTTTTGGTTACTGTAGCCTTGTAGTATAGTTTGAAGTCAGGTAGGGTGATACCTCCAATTTTGTTCTTTTGGCTTAGGATTGTCTTGGCTATGCAGGCTCTTTTTTGGTTCCATATAAAATTTAAAGTAGTTTTTTTCCAATTCTGTGAAGAAAGTCAATGGTAGCTTGATGGGGATAGCATCTTGTTTCTATCAATTACCCTATGGTAAAATTGGTTTCATTATATAGCACTGCAGTTTCCATGAACCTATTGATGACATTAAGTGAGGACTCTATTTAACATTGTAACATAATTAAAAGGAATTCCAATTCTAAGCCCTTGGTTCACACTAGAACACTCCCAAAGGTGTACTTCCTGTTGCAAGAAAAAGAACTAGGCAGTAGAACACTTCTAGGAGAATTTTCAATCTGGTGAGTTTCAGATTCCATATCTAGCGGAGTATACTCGCCAACTACTCTATGTGCTAGGGATGGATAATTTAAAGCACTTTTCTTTAAAGTATAATAAGGACATGTGGCAATAGCTATGAGACACACTCCTGGATGAGACGTGAGTAGGCAAGACATTTATTCACTCATGATATATCAGTGCAAAGTGTGCCTACAGTATACAAAGTAAACTCACAACTCATCAAAACTAAAACTTTTTACAATGTGCAATACATGTAGGGATATTAATTCAATATATAAATGTCACATGTCTCCCAAATGTCACCCAGGCTTTCTGTTATTTCTTAAAATACACAAGTCAATATTACCAGAGAGAAGAAAAGAAAAAAATCCCATTATTTTATCTTAAACTTATGTATACTTCTCTAAAGATTCTTAGGCTTGTAAGGAATGAGATTTAAGTCTATTTTTAGATGTTAGCATTCTGGACTGACTTGCAGGCTGTGGAAACACAAGACAGTTGTCACATGACTAAATGAAATGGGACTGGCTGCTACAGGCGAGGGATAAAATTGAGAGAAGAATCTGAGATTTTTCAGTCTCTTAAATATTAACCTATGTCTTGTTAGAATTCATATATTTCTCTCACTAAACCTGTGCTATCAGGGTCATTGTTAGGTTTATTAACAATATTTTACTTTGACACAGCAAAACATTTAATAGCATTCAATATAAAGGTAAATATCAAAATATCTAGGACAATAATGAGTTATGCATTATACTAATTGTACTCACGCCTTCCTGTGAAGTCCACATTTTTAAAAAAATATATTATTGCATATGAAACCACAAACAGGCATTCTGATTTCAGCACATTCTTACTCAAAACAGTATATACAGTCCTATTAGAGTCAGAGCATACTATACAGATCCATGCATGGGATCGATAGTGGTGAAGGTCCCAGGTGTACAGCACATGTGTACACTTCTATATCACATCTCGTGGCAGAGGCATGCTTTCTCAGCAGGTGTCAAGGGTCTCCCATGCCAGTGAAAGGGAAACAGAGGGCATACAGATGTTCTGTCCTAGGCCGCTTCTTCAGCAGAACAGTCAATTCCTGCATAAGTAAACTTCTCATAAAGCGTGGTATTCACGTAGGTCTGGAAGAATGAGAATGGTTCAGAGACGTAGGCTACTTTGATTCCATCTCTGCCAGGGGCAGTTACAGCACTACCTTGGTTTTCTGTGTTTCAACTCAAAATACTAAGCACTTGGGGGATACTTTTATGTCCTCGGTCCCTCTGTTGTATTTGATGACTTTCTTCCTAAAATGCATCCCCTTGCCTTCTGCAAGTAAGATTTCATACTGTATCCTCAGTTTCTGAGCTTGCCTTTCTCACAGTGTCTTATCGGTACCTCCTAATGTGTTCAGCTTCTCTCGGGTTCCTTCCCCTGTCTGAATCTCATCTTCACATCTCTCTGTGTGATCTCACCTGCATCTCTAGTTGAATTACCATTTGGGTTTTGACTATTTCTTTAAACTACATTTACTTTTCTTTTGACTCCCAGATCAGTATAGCCAACTAACTTCTAGAAATTTTTATGGAATTCCTGACCCTCCTCATAGTAACCTGCAGGTCAAGCTCTGTTGTCTACTTGCTGTGTGTCCTCAGTCAAGTCACCCACTTCTGAGTCTATTTCTTCATCTATAAAATTAAAAGGTCAGGCTATATGACTAAAATTCCTTCTAGCTCTAATAGGCTAATTCTGTGTGTTATTCCAGTGTGTACATGACTATATCCTGTATAGAAATCTTATTTCCCCCCAAAATTGTAACTTCTTCCAAGTTGCGGGGGTTGGGGGATATCCTTTGTTTCTATAATGCTTAGGGCCATGTCAAGAAGAACTTCTTCAATTGTTTCAATGTTTTTTATGAACCACCCTGGGCACATCAGGAATTCCAATTAAAGATCTCCTGCCTGACTTTAATACTCACCTTTCGTTCCTCCAACATTCTGTTTAAGGACACCAATATCTGGGCAAATGACGGCCTCTCATAAGGCTTCTCCCGCCAGCATTGTCTCATTAGATCAAACCTTCGAACGCAAAGAATTAAAGGGTTAATTCTATAACTGTGCTTCAGTCCTGGGCATGGCAGGAAAAGAGAAAAGAGAATGAAGCCAACCAATGCATGGTTATAAAGCTTAACTAGCAGAAGACAAAAGTACAGCATCTGGGAAGTTTCTACTAGGCCTCCCACCTCCCTAAGCAAGTCCCATTTCATCTCCCCATAGATTTAGTTCCTACCCTGGGTACTGTTTCTGCAGGATCTTGGTCTCAGCTATTACAATCATCTAGAAAGAACTGGGTATGTGTCTATAGCAGCATTTCCCTTGGAATGCTGCATCTTTCAAAATGTTATTGTCTCTTAAAAGGCCCATGCTCAAACTTGTAAAATGCCACCCATTGTATCCCCCTTTAAGAGGGAGGACTTTTAGAAGCACTGTCATTAAAACAAAGCCTGTCATTAAAAACAAAGCATGGACTCAATGTTCATGCCACCCAAAAATCATGTGTTGAAACCATGTGATGGTGTTTGAAGGTAGGTCCTTTGGAAGGTGATTAGGTCGTAAGGGTAGAACCCTCATGAATGGATTCGTGCCCTTACAGAAAAGGCCTCAAAGAGCTATTTTGCTCCTTGTACCACATGAGGACACAGCAGAAAGATGGCCATCTATGAACCAGGAAATGGCTCACGGCCACCAAATCTGCCAAGGCTTTCATCTTGGATTTCCCACCTTTCAGAACTGTGAGAAATACATCTCTGTTGTTTATAAGCCACCAAGTTTATGGTATTTTGTTACAGCAGTCGGAAATGACTAAAACAACAGGTTTAACACAAAGTTTCCAACTTAATTGGCCACAGAACTCCTTTCCCCTTGTATCATGTATTTATATCTTGCACAACACGTGAACATAGTTTGGGAAACACTGACTTAAGACAGTGCTTTCTCAATTGTGCTCAGAACTCCTCGTGTGATTAAAATGCAGATTTCTGGAACCTGCCCTAGACTTATAGAATTGATGACTGACAGTGGGGATCAAGAGCCCACATGCTGAACAAATGACTCCAGGGAACCCTATGTGCATAGAAGGCTATCAACCATTGGTTTAGGGTGTCATATCCCAGAACAGCTTATACTTTAACATAAGTTTCTTAAAGACTAAAAAATCTTCTCACCCCTTATGAAGTGAATCTCAAAAGGTAGAATTTTAGGGACTGTCTAGTGATGGTCCAACTATGTCCAGGTTTTTCCAGGATGGTATGTATGCTTCTTAGTCCAGTGATATTATTAACACCCTCCTTCACTCTTAGAAGTAGCCCCATTTAGACAATAAATTATTTGTTCAACCTAGAGCCTTGTAGTCTTCAGACATGCCAGTTAGCTTCTACCATGGATAGTGCTGGGAATGGTGGTATCACTACAGGTCATTATATTTCCCCTTGGAAAAAATCTTACTTTTGAAAGTAATCTTAGCAGAAGCAAGGTTTTAGGCAAGAAAATGTATCTTTATTTTTTTTTAATTTTTTTTATTATAAGTCCTGTGATACATGTGGAGAATGTGCAGGTTTGTTACATCTGTATACAAGTGCCATGGCGGTTTGCTGCACCCATCAACCCCTCATCTACATGAGGTATTTCTCCTAATGCTATCCTATCCCCCAACCTGCCGACAGGCCCTGGTGTGTGATGTTTCCTTCCCTGTGTCCATGTGTTCTCGCTGTTCAGTTCCCACTTATGAGTGAGAACATGTGGAGTTGGTTTTCTTTTGTTAGTTTCTAGCTTCATCCATGTCCCTGAAAAGGACATGAACTCATCCTTTCTTATGGCTGCATAGTATTCCATGGTATATATGTACCACATTTTCTTTATCCAGTTTATCATTGAACAGTGCCACAATAAACCTATGTGTGCATGTGTCTTTATAGTAGAATGATTTATAACCCTTTGGGTATATACCCAGTAATGGGATTGCTGGGACAAATGGTATTTCTGGTTCTAGATCCCTAAGGAATCGCCACACTGTCTTCCACAATGGTTGAACTAATTTACACTCCCACCAACAGTGTAAAAGTGTTCTTATTTCTCCACATCCTCTCCAGCATCTGTTGTTTCCTGACTTTTTAATGATCTCCACTCTAACTGGTGTGAGATGGTATCTCATTGTGGTTTTGATTTGCATTTCTCTAATGACCAGTGATGATGATCTTTTTTTTCATATGTTGGCTGCATAAATGTCTTCTTTTGAGAAGTGTCTGTCCATATCCTTTGCCCACTTTTTAATGGGGTTGTTTTTTTCTTGTAAATTTGTTGAAGTTCTTTGTGGGTTCTGGATATCAGTTCTTTGTCAGAAGGATAGATTGCAAACATTTTCTCCCATTCTGTAGGTTGCCTGTTCACTCTGATGATCGTTTCTTTTTACTGTGCAGAAGCTTTTTAGTTTAATTAGATCCCATTTGTCAATTTTGGCTTTTGTTGCCATTGCTTTTGGTGTTTTAGTCATGAAGTCTTTTGCCTGTGCCTATGTCCTGAATGGTATTGCCTAGGTTTTCTTCTAGGGTTTTTATGGTTTCAGATCTTACATTTAAGTCTTTAATCCATCTTGAGTTAATTTTTGTATAAGGTGTAAGGAAGAGGTCCAGTTTCAGTTTTCTGCATATGGCTAGCCAGTTTTCCCAACATCATTTATTAAATAGGGAATCCTTTCCCCATTGTTTTTGTCAGGTTTGTCAAAGACCAGATGGTTGTAGATGTGTGGTGTTATTCCTGAGGCCTCTGTCCTGTTTCTTTGGTATCTCTGTTTTGGTGCTAGTACCATGCTGTTTTGGTTATTGTAGCCTTCTAGTATAGTTTGAAGTCAGGCAGCGTGATGCCTTCAGTTTTGTTCTTTTTGCTTAGGATCATCTTGGCTATGCAGGCTCTTTTTTGGTTCCATATGAAATTTAAAGTAGTTTTATCTAATTCTGTGAAGAAAGTCAGTGATAGCTTGATAAGGATAGCACTGAATCTATAAATGACTTTGGGCAGTATGGCCATTTTCACAATGTTGATTCTTCCTATCCATGAGCTTGGAATGTTTTTCCATTTGTTTGTGTCCTCTTATTTCCTTGAGCAGTGGTTTGTAGTTCTCCTTGAAGAGGTCCTTCACATCCCTTGTAAGTTGTATTCCTAGGTATTTTATTCTCTTTGTAGCAGTTATGAATGGGAGTTGACTCATGATTTGGCTGTTTGTCTGTTATTGGTGTATTGGAATGCTGTGATTTTTGCACATTGATTTTGTGTCCTGAGACTTTGCTGAAGTTGCTTATCAGCTTAAAGAGATTTTGGGCTGAGACGATGGGGTTTTCTAAATCACAGTCAAGTCATCTGCAAACAGAGACAATTTGACTTCCTCTCTTCCTACTTGAATAACCTTATATCTTTCTCTTGCCTGATTGCCCTGTCCAGAACTTCCAATACTATGTTGATGAATAGGAGTGGTAAGGGAAGGCATCCTTGTCTTAGGCCAGTTTTCAAAGGGAATGCTTCCAGCTTTTTCCCATTCAGTATGATATTGGCTGTGGGTTTGTCATAAATAGCTCTTATTATTTTGAGATACATTCCATCAATACCTAGTTTACTGAGAGTTTTTAGCCGGAGGGGGTGTTGAATTTCCTTGAAGGCTTTTTTGCATCTATTGAGATAATCATGTGGTTTTTGTCATTGGTTCTGTTTCGATGATGAATTATGTTTATTGATTCACGTCTGTTGAACCAGCCTTGCATCCCAAGGATGAAGCCGACTTCATCATGATGGATAAGCTTTTTGATGTGCTGCTGGATTTGGTTTGCCAATATTTTATTGAGGATTTTCACATCAATGTTCATCAGGGATATTGGCCTGCAATTTTCTTTTTTGTTGTGTCTCTGCCAGGTTTTGGTATCAGGATGATGCTGACCTCATAAAATGAGTTAGTAAAGATGCCTCTTTTTCTATTGTTTGGAATAGTTTCACAAAGGATGGTACCAGCTCCTCTTTGTACCTCTGGTAGAATTCGGCTGTGAATCCACCTGGTCCTGGACACTTTTTAAGCTATTAATTACTGCCTCAATTTCAGAATTTTTATTGGTCTATTCAGGGATTTGACTTCTTCCTGGTTTAGACATAGGAGGGTGTATGTGTCCAGGAATTTATAGTATTCTCTCATGGTAGTTTGTATTTCTATGGGATTGGTGGTGATATCTCCTTTACCATTTTTTATTGCATCTATTTGATTCTTCTCCCTTTTCTTTATTAGTCTGGCTAGCAGTCTATTTTGTTGATCTTTTCAAAAAACCAGCTCCTGGATTCATTGATGTTTTTTAAGGATATTTTGTGTCTATCTCCTTCACTGCTGCTCTGATCTTAGTTATTTCTTGTCTTCTGCTAGCTTTTGAATTTGTTTGCTGTTGCTTCTCTAGTTCTTTTAATTGTGATGTTAGGGTGTCGATTTTAGGTCTTTCCTGCTTTCTCTGGTGGGCATTTAGTGCTATAAATGTCCCTCTACACACTGCTTTAAATGTGTCCCAGAGATTCTGGTATGTTTTGTCTTTGTTCTCACTGGTTTCAGAGAACATCTTTATTTCTGCCTTCATTTCGTTATTTACCCAGTAGTCATTCAGGAGCAGATTGTTCAGTTTCCATGTAATTGTGCGGTTTTGAGTGAGTTTCTTAATCCTGAGTTCTAATTTGATTGCTCTGTGGTCAGAGAGACTGTTAGGGTTTCCGTTCTTTTGGATTTGCTGAGGAATGTTTTACTTCCAATTATGTGGTCAATTTTAGAGTAACTGCAATGAGGTGCTGAGAAGAACATATATTCTGTTGATTTGGGGTGGAGAGTTCTGTAGATGTCTATTAGGTCCACTTGTTCCAGAGCTGAGTTCAAGTCCTGAATATCCTTGTTAATTTTCTGTTTTGTTGATCTGTCTAATATTGACAGTGGGGAGTTAAAGTCTCCCACTATTATGTGGCAGTCTAAGTCTCTAGGTAAGTCTCAAAGAACTTGCTTTATTAATCTGAGTGCTCCTGTATTGGGTACATATATATATATTTAGGATAGTTAGCTCTTCTTGTTGTATTGATCCCTTTACCATTATGTAATAGCCTTCTTTTTCTCTTTTGATCTTTGTTGGTTTAAAATCTGTTTTATCAGATGGCAACCCCTGCTTTTTTTTGCTTTCCATTTGCTTGGTAAATCTTCCTCCATCCCTTTATTCTGAGCCTGTGTGTGTGTGTGCGCACGTGAGATGGGTCTCCTGAATACAGCAGACTGATGGGTCTTGACTGTATCTTATTTCCCAGTCTGTGTCTTTTAGTTGGGGCATTCAGCCCATTTACATTTAAGGTTAATATTATTATGTGTGAATCTGATCCTGTCATTATGATGCTAGCTGGTTATTTTGCCTGTTAGTTGATGCAGTTTCTTTGTAGCATCCATGGTCTTTAGATTTTGGTATGTTTTTGCAGTGGCTGCTACCAGGTTTTCCTTTCCATATTAGTGCTTCCTTCCGGAGCTCTTGTAAGGCAAGCCTGGTGGTGACAAAATCCCTTAGCATTTGCTTGGCTGTAAAGGATTTATTTCTCCTTCACTTATGAAGCTTAGTTTGGCTGGATATGAAATTCTGGGTTGAAAATTCTTCTCTTTAAGAATGTTGAATACTGGCCCCCACTCTCTTCTGGCTTGCAGGGTTTCTACAGAGAGGTTCGCTGTTAGTCTGATGGGCTTCCCTTTGTGGGTAACCTGACCTTTCTCTGGCTGCACTTAACATGTTTTCTTTCATTTCAACCTTGATTAATCTGATGATTATGTGTCTTGGGGTTGTTCTTCTCGAGGAGTATCTTTGTGGTGTTCTCTGTATTTCCTCAGTTGAATGCTGACCAGTCTTACTAGGTTGGGGAAGTTCTCCTGGATAATATCCTGATGAGTGTTTTCCAACTTGGTTTCGTTCTCCCTGTCACTTTCAGCTACACCAATCAAACGTAGGTTTGGTCTTTTCACATAGTCCCATATTTCTTGGAGGCTTTGGTCATTCCTTTTCATTTTTTTCTCTAATCTTGTCTTCATGCTTTATTTAAGTTTATCTTCAGTATCTNCCTTGATTAATCTGATGATTATGTGTCTTGGGGTTGTTCTTCTCGAGGAGTATCTTTGTGGTGTTCTCTGTATTTCCTCAGTTGAATGCTGACCAGTCTTACTAGGTTGGGGAAGTTCTCCTGGATAATATCCTGATGAGTGTTTTCCAACTTGGTTTCGTTCTCCCTGTCACTTTCAGCTACACCAATCAAACGTAGGTTTGGTCTTTTCACATAGTCCCATATTTCTTGGAGGCTTTGGTCATTCCTTTTCATTTTTTTCTCTAATCTTGTCTTCATGCTTTATTTAAGTTTATCTTCAGTATCTGATATCCTTTCTTCCACTGGATCCATTCAGCTACTGATACTGTGTATGCTTCATGAAGTATTCATGCTGTGTTTTTTAGCTCCATCAGGTCATTTATGTTCTTCTCTAAACTGGTTATTCTAGTTGCAATTCGTCTAACCTTTTATCAACGTTCTTAGCTTCCTTGCATTGGGTTAGAATATGCTCCTTTAGCTTGAAGGAGGTTGTTATTACCCACCTTCTGAAGCCTACTTCTGTCAATTTGTCAAACTCATTCTCCATTCAGTTTTGTTCCCTTGCTGGCGAGGAGTTGTGATCCTTTGGAGGAGAAGGGGCATTCTGGTGTTTGGAATTTTCAGCCTTTTTGCACTGGTTTCCCCCCCTTTTTGTGGATTTATCTACCTGTGATCTTCGGTTGGGGTTTTGGTGTGGAGGTCCTGTTTGTTTTCCTTCTGACAGGCCCCTCTGCTGAAGGTCTGCTGGAGTTGGCTGGAGGTCCACTCCAGACCCTGTCTGCCTGGGTAGCACTAGCAGAGGCTGCAGAACAACAAAGATCGCTGCCTGTTCCTTCCTATGGAAGGTCTGTCCCAGAGGGGCACTTGCCAGATGCCAGCCAGTGCTCTCCTGTAGGAGGTGTCTTGTCAACCCCTGCTGGGCTAGGAGGTATCTCCCAGTCAGGAGGCACAGGGGTCAGGGACCCACTTGAGGAGGCAGTTTGTCCCTTAGCAGAGCTCGAGTGCTGTGCTGGGAGATCTGGTGCTCTCTTCAGAGGTGGCAGGCAGGAACATTTAAGTCTGCTGAAGCTACGCCAATAGCGGCCCCTACCACTAGGTACTTTGTCCCAGGGAGATGGGAGTTTTATCTATAAGCCCTTGACTGGTGCTGCTGCCTTTCTTTCAGAGATGCCCTGCCCAGAGAGCAGGAACCTAGAGACGCAGTGGCTTTGCAGAGCTTGGTGGGCTCTGCCCAGTTTGAACTTCCCTGGGGCTTTGTTTACACTGTGAGGAGAAAACAGCCTACTCAAGCTTCAGTAATCAGGGATACCCTTCCCCCAACCAAGCTGGAGCATCCCAGGTTGACTTCATACTGCTGTGCTGGCAGCAAAGAATTTAAAGCCAGTGGATCTTAGCTGGGTGGGATCCACTGAGCTAGACCACTTGGCTCCCTGGCTTCAGCTCCCTTTCCAGGGGAGTGAATGGTTCTGTCTCACTGGTGTTCCAGGTGCCACTGGGGCAAGGAAAAAAAGCTTAAAAAAAAAAAAAAAAAAAACTCCTGCAGCTAGCTCAGTGTCTCCCTAAACGGCCACCCAGTTTTGTGCTTGTAACCCATGGCCCTGTTGGCATAGGCACCAGAGGGAATCTCCTCTTCTGCGGGTTGC
Source organism: Rhinopithecus bieti (assembly GCF_001698545.2). Lineage (NCBI taxonomy): Eukaryota > Metazoa > Chordata > Mammalia > Primates > Cercopithecidae > Rhinopithecus > Rhinopithecus bieti. The sequence goes on along the minus strand of NW_016804595.1, from coordinate 3,167,663 downwards.
AAAGACAGTGGGAAAAGCTTAGTATCTGGGCTGGAATGCACCATTCCTCCCAGCGGAGTTCCTCGACCCCTTGTACTTCCTGGGTGAGGTGACACCCCACCCTGCTTCAGCTCACCCTCCATGGGCTGCACCCACTTTCTAACCAGTCCCAATGAGATGAGCTGGGTACCTCAGTTGGAAATGCAGAAATCACTTGCCTTCTGAGTTGATCTCGCTGGGAACTGCAGACCAGAGCTGTTCCCTTTCAGCCATCTTGCCAGCCCAAAAATGTATCTTTCTTAATGAACAGCTTTGAAATCTTAATGAAAACTTCACGAATTTATTTCAGGATTTTCTGCATTTGTTGCCCTTCCTCATTTCAACCTTCCCGAGAGTCATTAAATGCCTCCTAAATTTCTATGCCTGTAAAGCGAATACTCCTTGTGTACTACATAACAGTATTAGTATTGGGAACCCCCCACTTTTATTCACCTATTTGGGATCTCTGTGTGTAGGTGTTTGTGTATACCAGCTGACTTTGTTAAAGTCAGCTAGCCCCAGAAACACACAAGAGGAAGGAAGGTAAGACAAAATAGCCCCAGGATGAGGCGTGACTTACACCTCATCATCACAGTTCAGGGGTTTCTCCAGTCTGTAGCCCTGGGGCAGCTTCTCATAGAGTTCTGCACAAGTCATCCCGCAGTAGGGTGTGCCTCCTGGAAGACAAACAGTGCCACCCTAAGTCCTCTCTGGCATGAAAAGCAATGCTTCCTGTCCAGGGGTTCTAAAGCTAAGGGGCCAGGAGGAAGACATGGTATGTCACAGGAGAGTGAACACGCTGCATGCCTCTCTTGGCAAACCCACCACTCACCAAAACTGGACTTACACTACAGAGTATGCCAAAGCATCATCATTGCTTCAGGGGAAGGAAGCACCCCTGGCTTCCACAGTTCAGTGCCAATTCTCTTCCCTAAGTCTCCCCACACACAGCACATCTATTATACCAATAATATTAACCTTTTTTTCTGAGATACATGTGCAAAACGTGCAGGTTTGTCACATAGATATACATGTGCCATGGTGGTCTGCTGCACCTATTGACCCATCATCTAGGTTTGAAGCCCCGCATGCATTAGGTATTTGTCCTTATTCTCTCCTTCCCCCCGACAGGCCTTGGTGTGTGATGTTCCCCTCCCTGTGTTCACATGTTATTATTGTTCAACTCCCACTTATGAGTGAGAACATGTGGTGTTTGGTTTTCTGTTCCTGTGTTAGTTTGCTGAGGAGGATGGTTTCCAGCTGCATCCATGTCCCTGCAAAGGACGTGAACTCATTCTTTTTGATGGCTGCATAGTATTCCATGGTGTATATGTACCACATTAAAAAGCATGAAGATTAAAATTATTACCTTTCTGTGTAGTGCCTTCTAGTTTTTTAAAATATGCAATATTGATAAAGCTAGGATCAGTATACATGAAATTGTTATATATTTTCTGGCATGTATATTTTAACATAGATGATACTCACCTAAGCTGACAATCTCCCATAGTAACACACCATAGGACCATCTGCAGGAGGGACAAGTGTGAAACCAACAATCAGCAAACAGAGTCACCACTCATTTTCCTGCCCCCAAAGCCAGGGAGACCCACCCTTTCTGAGAAAACGAAATGTTACATGTCTACATCCTAGGATAGTCCCTTGCACACAGTATGGGTTTCTCTCCTCTTAGCTCAACAGAAGGGTTACAACAAAGAAATAGTGTTCACTTTGCCAGAGCCCCCAAATCACTTTAACTAGAGACTCCAAGGTGGTACTGTCCAAAACAGATGAAATTTGTTTTAGAGCTTGACAGATCTGAGTTAAATCCAATTTCTGCCATCCAATACTTATGTGACCTGGAAAAAGTTGCTGAACCTCTTGGGACCTCTTAGTATATTCTTACAAAAGTGGGGACAATAATCCCTGGCTCAAAGTTATGCAGAGAAACATAAAAATCACCTTGCACACAGTGAGGACACAGCAATTGCCCACCCCCTCTTCATCCCCAGGCATCAGCAAAACCCCTTGGACAAGTCAGCACCACCCTCGCAGCCTGGATTTTTCATCCTGGAAATGGGGTGCAAGGCAAGATGACCTAAATCTCAAGCCACCCCTTCCTTCCACCGCCAGCCTCTGATGCATCACTGCAGGTTGCAAGTAGAGACGCCCCCCACTGTCTGGCCTTATTTTGTCCCCAGCAGCTATTCTGGATTGTTTCCTCTGATCTAGGTCTGGGAGAGGAGCCACAGGAAGGCCAGTATGTCCCTTCTTCCTGTTGTGTCCAAGAATTCACAACTCGAAGCACAATGCAGAATACACAACTTCAGTATGCAGAGGGAAACCCAAAACCTGCCACCAGTGATTCTGCACTCTGGAAACTGTCTACTCTGCGGCTTTCTTCTGTTACTTTATTTCCTGGGTTTTTTGGTTACCTTTGTTCTTGAGAGGTACAGGACATTCCTGCTTCTTTTTAAAACCTCTGTCAACTATATATGTTTCTGGGAGGGAAAAAAAAATCCCTTGGCAATAAGCAGCTTACTCACACATCACTGTTGGTTGTGTACACACTGTAATTCAGTGACTCGATGGCCATCCAGCGCACTGGGAGCCTTCCCTGGAGAGAACAAAGTGAGATGTCACTTAAGTGGGACAGGGTCTTTGAGGCTCTCAGCCTGCCTGAGCTGTAGCTCCACAAAGCCCGTCGGGAACCTCATAGGCAGGGCAGACTCAGACATCATTGCTTTGTGTATGTCCCAGCTACATGTGTGTTTTCAAATTTCAAAACATGCAAATAGCGTAAGTCCTATTTATCTTCAGGGTTCAGCAGTTTTATATGAATTGACGTGTGAGTGTGCACACATGGTAGTCGGTCATTCCTTACTCACCTTATAGCCCTCAGAGGCACTCTGAGGTTTGAAAGGGGAGACAGGCATAGACACTGAGTGAGAAGGTAACTGTATTAATAATGTGGAAAAGGGAAATGGAGGCACTGGGGTAGGGTGAAGAGAACAACTGTGCCTGGAGATGATGGAAGGAGATTCTCCAGAGGACGGGACATCCCAGCATGGTTCTGTAAGACGTTTAGGTGTCATTAGGTGGATGGGAGAGGAAAGAGCATCTCTAGACAAGAGGAACAGTGTGTATATATAACAGTAGAGATTGAGATGATTTGTAGCTTACATAGTGTAGTTTACGTTGGGTTTGGAGACACATACCGATACTTTGGATGCTGGTCCTGACTACCTCCAGGCTGTCCCCATATCTTGGCTTACTGATCCCAGGCTAGGCAAAATGAGATGTGCCTGGATGTTGTAAAGCTTGACTTTAAAGTTTTATTCCTGGTTTCCTCAAAGTCGCTATGATTTGGGGCTCCCTTCCTATCTACTCATTCAAGAATCATAAGGTTGGTCATCAAGAGGTTGATTCCTCCCTCCCAGAGATTTGTCCAAACTTGCTACACTGCATCCTTCTTGCAGGGAACTTGCTCCTCTCCAATCCTTCTTTCTTCCCCCTTCCCTCAACCTGGCCCTTTCCTCCCCAGCCCCAAGGTGTTTAGTCTATTGTAAGATCGAGTTGAGCCCTGATAGGTGCTCTCCCCCTGTAAATAACCCCAGTCTTGCAGAAATCACTGCCCTTTATGAAATGCCAAGCAAACCCATGCTAGTCTTGGGGAGCTGAGGAGAGCATCCAAATAGAATGGGTAGGTTGTGGGGTTAACCTGTGTTATCCCTCCACCTTCTCACCCAGGGTACCCACATCCCCCAAGCACTGGAGTAAAGCAAGGAAAAGGATTTCAGGAAGGAGATTTGAGGACACCAGGTGGTCAGGGAGGAGTTGGGAGAGCTGGAGTAGGTAGGTGAGTGATGGATTCTGCTTCTTTAAGAAAACAAGTCCACCCCTGCTCCAGAGAAGCATCTGCCTTGAGTGGGTCTGAAAAGGTTAGGGAGAAAAGCATCACCTGGAAGCCAGCCCTCAGGGAAGCACAGGTGGCTTCTGAAAGTGCTATGTTGATAAGCATGCAGGGCCCTCGAAGAGCCAAAGGGACCCCACTTCACACCCTCATCAGAAAAGAGAGTGCAAAGATCCAAAATGATTATGTTCACTGTGGTTGTAGCTGTGTGCAAGGATGTATGCTGTGGAAGGCGATAAGCCAAAAATGAAAAAAATATATATGCCAAGGTGGTGAATTATGGGTGATTTCCTTTCAAAATGTTCTTGAGTATTGTTTTATCTTCTCAGTAACTAAATAAGTGTGATGAAAATAAAGGAAGCCTGGAATTGAGAATAAATACAGGAACCTGAGCCTTCCTAAGAGAAAATTTGGTGTGCCCACAAAAACAAAAAGACTGCCTATATCTCATGACAACTGGAGCCATCCCAGGAAAGCTGGGCCAAAGTAATGTTCATCAGACCTAAAAAAGGGAGAGCCATCCACCAGAGTAGATCAGAGTAGATCTGCCAGACACATGGAAAGGCTGCAAGGCTTGTCATCCCTGAGGCCCTGCGTTCTGCCCACCCAAGGAAAACAGAGGATGGTGACATTTCCTCCACACAGCTCTAACATGCAGGGATGTGGTACTTCTAGGACTATGTGATTCTAGACTGGGCACCAAAAGCAGAATGAGTATCTCTCTTCCTCTAAGACTGTATGGTTAGGTTCTCCCGCAATCTTGTACTTAAAATATTACTGTTTGGGAGAGTAGATTTTGGGCTTGAACAGTGACCACTGAAGTTTCAGTGAAGAGAGAAATCTTAGATGAGCCTGTAGAAGTTACGAATTTCTCTCTGGCGCCTCCTGGTGATTTAGAAATCATTTAGTTTGTTTCCTTGATTTTTGGAAAATATGTTAATCTTTTTCCTTGCTGCATCGGCTGTCCATGAAAGGGGATTGTGCAAGCTCCTCAGAGGTTTCTGAGTGAGATGCCTTGGGGTCTGAACTGGATAGAACCAAGACCCCAAACCACTAGGCTTGAATATTCAATCACTTGGTCACACATGACAGTGCCTTCTTCATTAGTAATACAGACGCTGCAACCATGTTAGGAACGAACATTTAGAAAGAATGTTTCCCAGGGCACACAGTATCTACTGGGACACACAGTCAGATGCTTTAGTCACCACAGAGCACCGACAGTCTCAGAAGCGACATCAGGAGAGCGGGGAGTACCTTGGAAAGGATGCGATCAGTGTCCGTGTCCTGTACTTACCATTGTCTTTTTCACATACACCTCTTGACCTCGGGACAATCCAAAATCTGCTATTTTTGCCACATAGTTTTCACCAACTAAAATGTTTCTGGCAGCCAGATCCCTGTGGATAAACTGAAAGTTTTGAAAACATTATGTATTTTCAGTCTAATGAAAGCCCCAGGGCTGAAAACTTTGGGGAATAGGAAAGAAAACAATAGCATAAAAAAGGATTTTAAAAAGGCACAATCCAGTTCCCCTTAAAGTTCCCCTCCAAAATTCCCTGGTAATGGAATGGATTCTGCCGAATGACACACCACATCTTGGCAGAAGATTTTCAGAAAATGAACAAATAAAAAACACAGGTTGTTAAATCCTCCAGCTGTAATGTAGCGTGTGTCTGTTGCTGCACATGATTTAGAGGCAAACCAGGCTAAGAGAGCTTAAGGTACCTCGCTACATCTTATGAAAATTATGAAATTTTCACAATTATGAAAATTGCTAGATAAACATATTGTCAGTATTAATTTTTATTTAAATAGATGGACTATTCACAAAGAGATTAAAATGAGGGAGATTTTAAGGAGTTAAAGAAGAGAGGTTGACAGACCCTACAAATATTGAAACTGACTTTAGAGGGCACTCCAGAGGAAAGATATTCAAAGCGAGTTCCTCTAAACAAACCTGTTTTTGGCTCAGGTAGTCCATGCCCCGGGCCACGTCGGCAGCAAAGTGGAGGAGCTGCTGGGAGGACAATGTGGACGCAGTGCTATTGGCAATAGCGAACGCTGGGTCCGTCTCCAGCACACGGCTCTTGCGCAGGAAGTCCAGAAGGTTTCCATGGGGCGCATACTCAATGGCTAGGTACAAGTAGCCTGTGGGGAAGGAAGAGAGCATTGACTCATCAGTGGCCCTAAACAGCTGTGACATTTAAGAGATGTGCTGTGGGAATTGCCTATAAACTCCATTTTGTCTAAACAAAACACATCTAGTAACACCACCGAGGGAACACTGGGGGACAGGAGGAAGATAGGTGACATCCTCCTCCAATACTCAAGGGGGGCCAGGCTGGAACGCTTGGTTTTGCTCCTTCCCACTCCCTCTCCATTCCTTCCAAACGTGCACTCACACAGAGGGCTTCCTGAAATGCTTTTACCCAGTCAGTAATACCAGTAGATGAGTCAAAGCACTGTCTTCCAGATCTCAGACACGTTCTTCACATCACCTTTTCATTTGCATTCCATTTTGATCAAGGAGCTAATATGAGCCAGGCATGTTATTCCAGTCTGCCTCTAGCTATTCCGGAGGCTGTTATTATTTTTAAACAATTAAATATCTGTGTGGAAGGAGCCACGACATGTAACTTTCCTCTCCTGCCTTCTACTCCTCCTTAAAACCCATACTAAGCCACCATATTGCTGATTGGGTCTCTGGTCACCAGAAGTTAGTTTCAAAGATTGCATTTTGCTTCAAGAAACCAGAAAACTCAAGCTTTTAGGAAACAATAAAACAATAGTTCCTAGAAAACCTGTGGTTCATTGTCACTTTTTTGTTCCAAATCATTTTCTCTTTTTTTTTTTTTAATAAAAGTTATTTGCCCAGTTTTGCTACTTTTGTTTTCTTGGAATTTTAAAAAATAAATTATCCCCTTACAAAATTTTTTTAAAGGGAATTTACTTTGCTAAAACATTGACATTTATACCTAGTAAAATGTAAAGTTATTTTACTGTTTTTTAAAGAATTTTTTGGGTAAACCACGTATTCAAAATGTTGTATGAATTAGAACTTGAAGCCCAGTGCAGTGGCTCACACTTGTAATCCCAGCACTCTGGGAGGCCAAGGTAGATGGACTGCTTGAGCCCAGGAATTTGAGACCAGCCTGGGCAGTATACTGAGACCTAATCTCTACAAAAAATAAAAATAAAATAAAAATTAGCCAAGCATGGTGGTGCATCCCTGTAGTCCCAGCTACTTGGGAGTACTAGGCTGAAGTGGGAGGATTGCTTGAGCCCAGGGAAGAGGAGGTTGCAGTAGGCTGATGTTGTGCTACTACACTGCAGACTGGGCAACAGAGTGAGACCCAGTCTCAAAAAAAGAAAGCTTGAAAGATATTCTAAGAAATTGAAATTCTAACAAAAAAAGAAATCTTCTAGTATTGAATCCTGTTGCACTATAATGAAAGTTAGACCTAAATTATGGTCTACATGTGCTTTCTCACATCTTTGCTGAATTATTCTAAAATAATTTTAATATCTATTAATAAAGATAAATTAAGGTAAATAATTTAGTGTGTGTGTGTATATATATATATATATATATATGTATATATATTTTGA
>NW_016804595.1:3137632-3159855 GCF_001698545.2 Rhinopithecus bieti | reverse complement strand
TTTTTTTTTTGAGACTGAGTCTCACTCTGTTGCCCAGGCTGAAGTGCAGTGGCGCTACTTCAGCTCTCTGCAACCTCTACCTCCCAGGTGCAAGTGATTCTCCTGCCTCAGCCTCCTGAGTAGCTGGGACTACAGGCATGCACCACTATGCCCAACTAATTTTTGTATTTTTAGTAGAGATGGAGATTCACCATGTTGGTTGGCCAGGATGGTCTCAATATCTTGATGTTGTGATCTGCCCACCTCGGCCTCCCAAAGTGCTGGGATTACAGGCATGAGTCACCACGCCCGGCCTATCTTAAAATTTTAAGAGCCGACTAACTATGTGCTAATGTGATGACAAAGCGAAATTTTAAGGGATATAGTTTTGTTGTTGCGTTCTTTTTCCCCATTAAGGAAACTGCATTAATATTGTGGTTTATTCTCTCCCAAAAGACCAATTGCAACCAGATGAAGTAAACATAACCTCAAGATTTTACTATCCTCAGAATAAAACAAAAGATGAAACTTAGAACTGGATCACTTGGCCATTTCTCTTCTTATCTCCTCCTAGTGCAAAGTGCCTGGATCCCTTAATAGCCAGCATTCTCCTAGATCTGCAGTGGGGTCAACACACTAAAACCTCAGCACAGTCTTCTTTGTAGTTTTAGCCTTTTTCCGGAAAACTGGTTTAGTCTGTCCACCACAGCCACTTGGCTTCCTGTCATAACCCCACTTTCCCTGGGCGTCCAGAGAATCTTTGCCCTTTTGTACTGTGTCATTTGTGGGGTTTGTACAGAAAGTCAGGCGGGTTTTTAGAACACTCACCATGTTTGTGGGAGTGGTGTCAGCACGGACAGCAGGGTGTGTGTGTGTGTGTGTGTGTGTGTAACTTTCATTTATACTCCTGTGCCATGCTGATTACTGTTTTCAGGAAGTAGCTCAAAAAATAAATGTCATTACTTCATTATTTAACCTAAGGGACATGATCTGGCTCTCAGAATTACACCCTTATTGGATCATAGAATGATAAATTATTTGAAGCACCAGTATTTTTAGTTTAATAAATTGAGGAAATGGAAGTTGTCTCTTTTCTATTGTTGGTGTTTGTGCTGCAAAGTCAACAAGAGGCTGTCAAGTTTGTAAATAATTACTGCATGGAGCTTTTTATGGGAGCAAACTTTTCCATGAGAAATGAAGTTTAAGCAGAGATTCAGAACTACAAGGCCATGCAGCATGCAGAGGTAAAGCCATAGATGATTTTTGTCGTTACCTACTCACTCACCACTAATTACATGCATTACAATAGAAAGTACTCAGTAAACATTTGAATAACATAAATTTAACTTTAAATGCATGTGCAACACAGAATAGTTGTAAAGCTCCATTGTAATTGTACATGAAAGTATTATGGATAAAAACAAAGCACTATCTCATGAAAGCTTCTTATAATTATTTTAAAATCCAACTATCCTTAGTTTTCATATTATAGTAGATTGCTGGCATTCATGGCTTTTAACATTCAGAATACCAATTCCCTGGGTTTCCAGGAAAAATGTAAAGGTAGGCAATTAAGAAGAAGCTGATGGTGGGGGCTCCCCTACTATACTTGAGCAGCAGTAGTAGTAGTAGTGGAGAAAACCTCTGGATGGCCAAGGATGGGGCAGGTAGGAGCCATGAATACCTTTGGGCAGTAATGGCTGAACCACACCAGAAGCTAAATAGTCCAGCCTCGGCACTTCCCTCCAAAAATAAGGCAAACCACAGCACAATCTATAAATGGGACTAGACAGACATTCAGATAGAAGATGCAACTTTAAAAAAAAATAGGCAACATTCTTAAGATCATTATCTTTCCTTATATCAATATGGAATTTGTCTGTTTTCTAAAAACTCTGGCAGGAAAGACAGGAAAAGAGCATCTTACCTCGATGTTCACAAGCTCCTAAGAGATTGATGATGTTTGGATGGTGTCCAAGTTTACAAAGAACTTCCAGTTCTCCTGCAAAGTCCCTGTGATCATCTTTGGAGGCATATTCTGGGAAGAAAGTCAAGGGTTGTAATTCTTATTTGTTACACCTTTTCAGAATCAGCTGTCCTGTCCTGCCCCCCAAGAACCTTCAGGTGCCCTCAGTCACCATCAACTATATACAACCAAAGAGATTAGTCTAAAGTAGAGATTCTCAGCCTTGGCACTATTGACACTGGGCTGATAATTCCTTTGCAGGGGCCTGTCCTGTGCATGGTAGTATGTTTTGCAGCCATCCTGGCCTCTACCAACTAGATGTCAATAGCCAATCAAAAATGTTTCCAGATATTGCCAAATGCCTGTGGATGAGAACCACCACTCTAAAGTTTTCTTGTTTAAGCTCCCAGATCCTCAGGCAAATAACTTGGTAGAGGTGGAGCTGTACCATCTTTTAGATTTTAGCTCTTCCAACTAAATCTACCATCCCGAGACAACTGAGGAATACAACCAAAGTTTCCATGAAACATCGCCAATAATGCATGCGTCTTTATTCATTAATTGTAACTTATTTTTTACAAACCAGTCTCAATCTGGTTGATTGAGCTAAATAAATCAAATCCAAATGGTATCTTATGGAAGTTGCATGGGAATCAGGAAACTGAGTTGCGTCTGCCTTTATTCTTTTTGCCTTGTCTCTCCACTAGCACTTTAACCAGAGGGAGAACCCACCAAGCACCAGAATGAAGAGTAGGCTATTGGTTGGTGCATAAACTGATCAGTCTTGAGTTGGGGACAATAAGCTATTATTGTTTTTTAAAAAACCACATTGGGTGGCAAGGGTAGGAGTAGGGTGCTGGTGGCCATAAACATGGCTGCTCATGCTTAGAAACTGTGACAATCATCTCATGAGGGGCCAACGGTATTCATAAGTCAAGTGCTCTGTTCATACTACAGAAGCCTCACTGAGGGTCAATATCTTGGGAATTTTTTTTAAAGAAGTTCTTCATAGTGAGTTTGGCCGCTTTATTCAGTAACTGCCCTTCTTTGGATGCACTGCTTTGCCTGCAGGATTTATCGGCCCTGATGCCTTATTAAGCTATTTTTCCTCTTCACATGGACACAAGACAGAAAATCAGTCTCACAATAGATCCCAATAAAAACTGCCTTCATAAGATTCTACACCCCTCTCCTCTCACTATCCTCACTGCTCCCCAAAACTCCCTGTGACAAAAGTAGCAAAACAGAAAAGGGATTTCTGGCTGTTTTGCAAGTAGTTTGTGTTGTTTTTAAAGAAACACATTGCTGTTTCTAATCATAGATATTTTGTTTTGTTAGTCTTCTTAACAATGCAGAAAGCAGAGATGATTTAATAATATTTAGAGTTAATTCACAGACTCAATATTGTGGTCCAAAAAAAGAAAACTGTCAGCATCCTTAAAGAGCTCTTAAGATGGAGCTGCATGATGATAATAGTTCATCACATTCTCTGCTTTAATGCACCACATTCCAAGCCTGTATTTTGTAAAATCAATAGTGCAGCCTCACAGTCAAGTCTTACACAAACTGCTCTTTCACACAGAAGAGAAGAAAGCTAGCTAATCTGCCAGCTAACTAGTCATTCTGCTTTCTCTGAAGATATTTACTATCAAATATTATTAGATGGGCAGGTACCAAACAGTCTTGAGATGAACAAAGCTGGAAAAGATTTAGTTCTTATGACCTTAAATCAGTGGTTTTCTCTGCAAACTTGAGTGTACAGAGGAACCACAGAGAAAGCCACTCAAGAACACAGATTTTCATATGCTACCCGAGAAATTCAGGTGTAGTCAGACAAGGAGTAGAAGAAACCCAAGTGAATGCATTTCTAACAGTGTCCCCAGGAACTTATACACAGTTAACCTATGAAGACTGTGGTGTGCAAAATGTGGTCCCCAAACCCACAAGATAGCATCACTGGAAAACTAATGAAAAATGCAGATTCTGTGGCCCTGCCCTAGACTTACTGAGTCAGAAATTGTGGGGTAGGACCCAAGAGTTTGTTTTTAAACAAGCCTTCCAGGTGATTCTGATGCACACTCCATTTTCAGAAGCGCTGCATTAAGAGAAACAACAATGCTCCCCAAAAGTTAGCTGTACATGACCAAGAATCTACAGTATCACAGCCCAGTGAATCAAGCAGTGATGTTTAAATGGCTCCTGCCTTTGTATTCATAACCTGACTATCACAGGCTCAACTTCAAAGGAAGCATAGTCTTCAGTTGCAAATAACAACTATGTCTGATACCATGCGAATTTTTTGTAAGACCGTAGAGGAAAGAATCAGCAGGAAATCAAGTTTTCTCCACACCCTCATGCAATGCTGACTCTATCTGGTCAACCACTGACCTTTCATTCTCTTGATGGCAGCATCCATCCGTAACCCATCCTTCTTGATGCGCGCCTTAAGAACTTGGCCAAAATTGCCCTCTCCGATCACATCTTGAAATTTGATGTCATTCCAGTCAAGCACTGGATAAATTGTAGGATCTGGGTTGTTTTTGACCTTCCTGTTTAGGGCCAGAGTTCCTGAGTTGAACTGCACAGCTGGTTCTTCCCTCTGGAAAAATAATTATTTCATCATTTTGTGTCAAGATTTTTCATAATTCTAAGGGGCATAATGTCTTCTGGTTGGCATCCATACCAGATGAAAAAAGAAATAGTATATTTAATTCTAGACTGGAAAGGGAAATAGGTTTTCATCACACAGGCCTGCCCTGATAAACCAGCTGCCCACAGGGCTGCACGGGCACAATTCTGGGCCTCCCCAGAAAAGCTTGTTGATTAGCAATGTCTGTAAAGGGTGACAGAGGAAGGAGTAACAGTACATATGACATGTGTTTGCCATTCTTGCATTAGTTGTACGTGAATTCCCTACAGTGCTATGAAATGAACAAGTGTTCAGTTCTGGTTTGGAAGCTAACTTGGAGAGCCTATATGGGGCAACCACAGGATGTGCCTCAGTGAGAGATTTCTTAGCATTATCTTGATCCTACTCTATTTTTAGTGCACACTCTTTCTCTCTTGTAGTAAGGCTTAGAATCTCTAAGTCTATTCTGGCCACAAGATGACTGAAGCTTAGAGCCAAACCCAACACAGTATCTCTTTCTCCTGAATTCAAATAGCTGCTGGTGCTACCATGAAAAAGGTATTTTGACAGGCTCCAGCACTCCCAACCCCCTTGCTGGCCCTTCCTCTCCAGTGACAGCCTGAGTTGAGCCAGCTCTGGCATGGAGTCAGATAGTGAAGTTCCTCTTGTCCTCCATGGAAGAGAAGCTTGGGGACTCATGCACATGGGGTACACCTCATTTGAATCATTGCACTCAATGCATTATATACAGAATTGATAAAGTCCGGTTCAAATTAATTTTACAGGGCCTGAACCCACAAACTAGATAAATTTTCAGGCTTTAGTATACTGAAAGAACTCAAATAAGATGACTCTTGGTAAAGTGTCATATTATAGGCCTTTGCTACTGGTTAAAATTCCTAGATGAAAAAAAAAAAAAAAAAAAATGAGGCAGTACCAAGTGCCAGGAACTCTGACTTCAGACTGAGGGTACACAGGAATGGAAGGCACACACAGGTATGTATAATTCTTATACATATGAGGGGTCGTAAGATTGAGGGACTTATTAGAAAGAAATGGGAACTAGAAATAGGCAAATGTGGGGAAAACTTGTCTAATATATCATTACCTATCTCACTGAGGTCTGGTTACCCTCTGTCCTTCCTTACCAAAAATGTTCAATTCATTCTATTGCAACATATCATCTCTGGGGACTTATTACTAGGATGACCATATATGTCATTTCAGCAGGCAGGGGCAGACCTAGTTTCCTGCATAATTTACTAAGAGCACCCTTTTCACTCTTAAAATTGTTCTGGTTTGGATAAGAAATTATATAGTCATACTTTTTATCTACCATTTCATAATGGAAGCCAAAGAGAAGATGAGACTTGCCTAAGGGAAATATTTACTTTATAAGTAAATTTCCTGGTCCATATCTTTAAAGTGAAGGTGCTGCCTGTACTTGGACTTGCCCTTATTAGGTAGTAGGAAGATGAGACACTACCACGTTTTGGAAGGCTTGGGCCATTCTCCTTTGTACATTTGCCCTCTTCAATTGCAATATGATCAGAAAGGCCAACAGCACAGTCAGGCAGGTCATTCCAGCAGAGCCAAGGATGGCTATAAGCAGCATCTTCCCCCCTCCGAGGTCCGCTGGTGCTGTGCAGGAAGACAGAGGTGAAGCAGGTAGTTTAGTTTACGTAGAGAAACAGACCCACACCGTAGGTGGGAGAAGACACAGTGTAATGGGAACTTAATAGCAGCCCTCACTCTGCTACCTAATCACTACATGACCTTGGGCTACTCATTTACATTCCAAAACTCAGTGGAGATGAGTCTGACTCACAGGGTTGTTACAAGATGAAAAGAAAAAATGTGCAAAAGTGCTGTTACAATTAGCAATATGCTAATCATTAGTTGTCATTTGTTCAACTTTTATTTCCAAGTAGAATCCCAAAGAGATGAACAATGTTGAATAATAGGGGGAATTACTAGAGGTATAACTTTGAGAGAGTGACTAAACCTGCCTGAACCTCAATTTCCCCACCTAGAAATGCTTTAAATGCTAAGAGCTTAGAGTCTATCAGATATTTTGTTTTGTGTTTCTTGTTTTAAAGAGTTAATGAAGAAAACCTAATGATACCCAATAGAAGAAGAGAGGGAGGGAGGGAGGAAGACAGGAAAAGACAGAGGAAAAAACATTAAATTTAGGGCTCAGGCCAAAATAAACTATTAAAGACTACGGTCTAATCTCTCTACTTCTTTCCCTTATTTAAATTTAAATAAAATTAAACTCGATAAATTTTTATTAGTAATAGCACATAGAACATGTTCCCATCTTCTTCAAAGTATCCCTCTCTTCTCATTTATCTTTTCTTCTATCTCTATATATGTATAGATACAGAGGTGTCTAGAATGGTGAGAAACTTTTAGTTTTGTCTCGTTTTAAAATTTTTCTCTTGGTATTTTATGGATACCTTGAATTTAGGAAGTTACATTTCGCCAAAACACGGGTAATTACAAAAATGGGACATTCACTAAAAGTGTGACCTGAAAACCATGATTTTTTCTATTTGGCAGACTCTTCATTCCTTGAACATTTCAAAAATGTTCCAAAGAATCAGCACTGTTAAAGTGACTTGTTTGATTTTGTTTCTTAAGGTCTAGGTAATCCTCCAAGAGAACCGAGAAGTTTTCAGATTTAGTTACAGTATTTTCTGTAAAAATAGACTCTAATCCAAATCATAAATTTTCAAAATTTGCCTCTAAAGTGCCTCCATCCACATTCTCTGGCACACATTGTACACAACACAGACAGCCAGGAGGTGCCTCTGCACAGACTTGAAGTCAATCCTCCTGCTGCAGCTCCACCCACATGGGGCCCTTGTTCACTTAATTACACTCAACAAACTTTATCAATCACAAACCATGGGCACAGTATGGCATCCTGAGAGGATCTCTATCTAGTTCAAAGCACATTCTCTTTCTGGGGTTGGGCTTAGTGGTGGACATGGAGACCTAATAACCTGCATCAGTAAAGTAGAAGAAGACTCAGAATTGCACAGTGTCATCCAAGCTAAAAGAGGAGTGTTTGAGGAAGAATGAAACATGGTTCTTGGAGCCTCATACTGGAGCTCTTGCACAGCCTGCCTTCTATAAGCAGTTCCCACATTCTTCTTTCTCCTCGGAATTAAAATTCATATTCCTTAGAGCTTTCTTCTTAGATTGCTGGATGGGGTATGCTGATAGACTGATCTATTCTAAGGTTTAACAATAGAAAATGGACCAACAGGGATCCTTCTCAGAGGCATTTTGATATTAAGGACCTCTCTGTAAATGCCTGTCCATTCAACCACCAACCTTTCATAGGCTTTCATCTCAAACAGGCCTGTCCTGATAAACCAGCTGCCTACAGGGCTGCACAGTAATCCTATGTAAATATCTGTCCATTCAACCAACCTTGAGATTCTGGGAGGGTCACCAGTTCATGAGAAAAGGCTGGGTTGCTTGACCCTATGTTGTTCTCTGCAAAAATGTCCACCTGGTAAGCTGTTTCAGGTTCTAGGCCCTTGAGCTGATACTGAGTGATGGTGGCATTCTTTATCTTCACATCAATGTGCTGGTCTTCATTCTTGCCTTGAACCTTGTAACGGATAGTAATAGAAGAAATAGAATAGCCATCCAATATTGTCCAAGAAATCACAGCCGAGGAGTGTGTGATGTTGGAAATCTTGATGTTTTCTGGTTGAGGAGGAAGAACTAGAAATTAAAAGGAAAAAGATCCAATTAAGATATACTACCATGTCTTAGATCATTATGCTTTTGAGATAGGGTTCACGTCCCCTCATAAACCATGAAAGGCAAACAGATGTTTTCTCAGATCATATCCCAATCAATTGGTAGTGGCTACTGGACTCCATGCAGACTTGAAAGAGTGGCACAGACAGGGAAATGGCAACACATATCATCTATTTGTCATCTTGACACTAAATGAAGGCCTTAGAAATTGTTATTCCACAAACCTGTACTTACTATTCTTGATGCTGGGAAGAATGGAAAGCTTATGAGGGCTGGCATTTACATAGTGCTTACAATATGGCAGGCATTGATCTAGGCTCTTGTATATATTAACTCACTTCCTCTTCATAGCAGTCTTTCTGTAAGTGCTGAGGTCTGGAGAGATTAAATGACTTAGCCATGGTGACACTACTGTTAAGTAGAAGAAACAGGATTCAACTCCTGGCAGTCTGGCTCTGTAGTCCATAGTCTTAGTGTCATGTGGTCTGTCCTTGCCCTAAATTTATGGAGCAGCCGGCAGGTCAGTGTATACATGAGAAAATGTGCTAATAACTTTTAGTAGACAAAGTATTATAGGGATTTGAGGAAAAGTAGAATCACATTCCATTCAGGGACATAGGCAGGATGAGAAAGAGATGCCTTGAGGTTTTCCACATGTGAAGATGACAGGCACCGCATCATCACTACACTCTCACTCAAACTCTAAAGGGCACAGGCTAGAAGGGAAGTTCATGACCCGATAAAGGCTAAGCCTATTTGATCCAGGAAAAGAATAGATTTGAGCTCTTGTCCTTAATAGTAACTGAACTTACATTTATGAGGCTATTTACAATGTGCTTCCATATGCACTCTCTTGACTTGTATAACTACACAGTACTGAGATTTTTATGATCCACATTTTAGAGATGAGAAAACTGAGACTTCAAAAATTTAAGGGTTTTGTACTCGTCCCAAAAGGTGAATAGTAGACGTAGGCTATTTCATTCAATACACCATTGTTTTTCCACATGAAAGTTACTGCTTATAAACAAATTAGAACCTTTGAAAAGTGTCTCAAGGTACATCCTTTCTATTTTAAATTTCTTCTTTTCAGTATGTTGACTCCCCCTTGTTACTCTTTAGGGGACTATGGCAATTTATGAGAATTAGGTATTGGATTTAGAACCTTCCAAATCTAACTGTTATGTTCTATGTCTAGCAGGTGGTACAGTATCCAAAAATCACAATTAATCATCAGTATGTCTTAACTTTCTTTACATCTAGTACTAAGTATTTTGTATAGTTTTATAAAAATGTACATAGTCTTTCTTCCCACAGGAGATTGAAGGGGTGATAGAAATACCAACATTTTCAGATTACTATCATCGCATATTTATATTTGTATAGTTGTGGCTCAAAAAAATTTAACTTCATAAACCAGTGGTCTTCTAAGCCTATCACAAAAAGTAGCAGTGTCTTTTAGATAATTGTTAGAAAAGAATGAATATAATTTTGTGCCAACTAAAATCATAAATTGGCATCTACCAACTTATCCATTTTATGCTTGAAAGGAATCACTCCTAGGGATAGCTCAATAAACCTTTGATTTAAATTCAGTGGGTCTGGACCCAGCAATCTACATTTTAGCAGGTTCTCTGGGTGACTCTAAAATAGCTTCTAAAATGCTTTAGGAAACACTCATCAGACCTTAAACAATTTAGAAATGGGATATCACTCCTAAAGAACCTCTAGAACCATAGTTGCTTTGAAGCAGTGGGTTGCCCATCCAAAGAGACAAGTGGAAGACATTTGTAGCGTGGTTGGAGAAAAAACAAAAAAAAAAAAATAGAAATAAAATGTGGATTAGAATCCTAATCCATCCCCATGCCGTACTAGTTCCATAACTTTGGGCAAGTCACTTACCCTCCTCTGTGCCTCAGGTTCCTCATCTGTTAAATGTGATAATCATTCTTACTCTTCCTTCCTCAAAAAGTCATTGTAAGGGTCAAATACTCCCCATGTAAATGTTTTCCAACAGGAAAACATAACACACATATATTATTTTTAACATATAATTGGGGTGATACGCCAAATCTAATTCACTCCACTTCTTACCCCTGGACAAGATGGAATTGCTAGGCTGGAAACCAACACAAACTTTGTAACTGGAAGTATTAATTTTACTTGTGAATATACATGATCAGCCAATGACAACACAGCATATTAACAAATATTTTCAGGTAAAAATAAGATGTTCTCATTCACATCCTCCTTCCTCAGATTTCCTGACCCCACAGGGATCAAATCCTACCCTGCCAATCTCACATCCCTACTACCACCACCAGCATTGACCCTCCATCAAACTTCATACAACCATCCAAGGCAAGTTGACTCCCAGTAACTATTAACTAGTTTTTGTTTAATCCTATAAATATGATACTGGTAGTGTGATTTTGAGAGTGTATCATTCTAATGAGGATGAAACTTACATAGAATAGTGAGTGAGCACCTAAGACAATTTTGAAATAGGAAACAGTGATTCATCCCACAGTTACTGACATTTCACAAGTCTCTAGTTAATTTAAATATGCTAGAAATTGTACTGGAACAACCAGATCAATGGAAGAGAACAGAACACCCAGAAATAGATGCAAAATGAATATGAGAACCTGGCATATGATACAGAAAGCATCACAATTCACCATGGGGACTACTCAATATATGGCATTGGGATTACTGACATGTCATATGTGAATAAATAAGGTTAAAATAAAAGTATTAAAATATACTGTACCCCAAAATAACATTCCTATATCTTAAAAACCTAAATACACAAAACAACACTAGAACTACTAGGAAAAACACACAGAATATGTTTATGACCTTGGGATAGGGAATAATTCCAAAATGCAAAAAGTATAAATCATACAGGCAAATACTGACAGGTCCAATTGCATCAAAATGTCAAGTGTCTGCGGGTTAAAAGCCACCACAAACAAGGTTACAATAAAGGGAGTAGGAGAATATATTTGCAATACACATAACAAAGTATTTAGATTACACAAATAATTTTTACTAATCAGTAAGACGACCTATTCCAAATGAGCAAAGGATATCAATAAGTATATCAAAAAAGAGGACATCCAGATGAACAATTAACATAAAAAGATGCTCACCTTTGCTAGCTATCAAGGAAATCAAAATTGAAATTAACAATGAGGTACCATATTTTGCTTTTGAGATATGTGAAAATAAAAAGGTGTGACACTATCGAGTGATGGAGGGAAAGGATATAGACACAGAGATGGGTATAAGGAAAACGGCACTGCCATACGCTCCTGAACATAGTACACACTGACTAACCACTTTAGAGGGAAATAGCCCATGAGTTCCACCACTGGACCTGTTCCCTAGAAAAACTCTCACACCTGTCTATGCGCATGGAGACATGCATAAGAATGGGCATTGCATTTTGTTCATGATAGTAAAAAATGAAAAAACCTACATCTCCATCTAAAAGGGAGTGGATGAATGACAAGATACATTCATAAGATAGATTAGTATACAGAAGTTAAAATGGCATGCATCAAAGCTAAATAAATTAACATGGATAGATAAAATTCATAATGTTCATTCAAAAAATGAAGAATGATATGTATGCATGTGTATACTTTCAGAGGTATTAAAATTATAGAACACTGCACTTGGCACAGTGGCTCATGCCTGTAATTCCAGCACTTTGGGAGGCGAAGGCGGGAGGATTGCTTGAGCCCAGGAGTTCCAGACCAGCCTAAGCAACATAGGGAGATCCCATCTCTCCAAAAAAATTTTTGAAAATGAGTCAGGTGTGGTGGCGTGTGCCTGTGGTCCCAGCTACTCAGGAGGCTGAGGTGGGAGGATTGCTTGGGCCCAGGAAGCCAGGCTGCAGAAGCCATAATGGCACCACTGCTCACCAGCCTGGACAACAGAGCAAAAACCTTGTCTCAAAATATATATATATATACACAACATTAAATGGAAATATACTTAACAAACCCATAATTTTAGTTGTCTCTTGGGAGAGGGGAATAGAAATGGAATAGGGGTAACAGTTGCAGGAGATATTGATACACCTGCAGTGGGTTATTACCCCTGTTAAGTCAACAACAAAATGCTGAAAGCAAATATGACAAAATGTTAACAGTTGTTAATTCTGGATGGTAGGAATGTGATTGTTTGTTGTGTTACTGTTAGCATGATTCTGCACCTTGGAAATTTCACAGAATTAAAAAATACATATGAAGAATCCCTAAACACTGACAAAACAATTCAGACTTTCATATGTCACTGATGCAATAAAAGAGTGGCTGGAGAAACACTGAGCCAGCTTCCACACCTGTTCCTGAGGAAGTGGAGAACCAGCTGCAAAGAGAGCCTCAGACTCTGGGAGCTGGCAAGGGACCACATAATCTCCCATCCAGGCCTGACCCTGCTTAGCTTCCAGGATCAACGAGATTCAGCGTGTTCAGGGTGGTAAGGCCATAGACCACATGATCCTGACTTAAGTGGTAGTTGTGTGTGGCCAAGAAATAGTTTATCTTTCCAAGGGTTCCAAATGCACACAGTTCTAATTTCAGTGAATCAAAATGAAACTCTCTGCTTAGTGATGAATAGACTTTCAAATACTACAAAGAAACCCAAGGAATTCCCATTAATTTTAAATGACCAATCTGAAATAGAGAAAAGCCTGAAATGCAAAATACTTTGAAAAAAAGTCATTTTATTACTCTTAGATAAATCTTTTAGCTTTTAAAATTACCTGTTTTCAAGGGGTTTCAAGCAAAGTTATTTGGTTTTTAAGATTAGGAAAGACCCATCTGGAATTAACTGACATCTGTGTACATGTAGATACATGATAATTCTTCAAAACTGCCCCATAAATGGTTCAACAAGCCCTAGAAAACCTTCTTCTTGTTACTAATTTACTAAATAAACAACTACACACCAAGGGAAGGTAAATTTTAGCACAGACCTGCCTGAATTATTGCAAATCCAAATATATGTTATATATCGCAAGTTATTAAAATGATTAGGTGGGGGGCGCTAATTAGCCTTCTCTCACAACCAACTTTCTTTCACAATTTCCAATAGACTTGAAGTGATGTTAGCTAAGTCTGAATGGCGGTAGCCGCTTATTGCTCAGATGAGGCTGGAGCAGCATGAATTACTTACTGTCACTAAGGGTCCAAGCAGTGAGATCTTCACTCCATTCCCCCTGGGCCTTGGTGTTAACTCTAGCTCGGACCACGTACTGCTCCCTGGGATGTAAGTTGTTGAGTAGCACCGAAGTCAAGTTGCCTGGAACTTTAATATTCTGCTGATCACTTTTTTGCACAGACCTTCTCTCCACTTCAACATAAAAGTCATCTTCCGAGCTTGGAAATATTGGTTGCCAGGTCAAATTTAGAGTGGTCTGACTTTTAGGCAGGAGATTTAGACCTTTTGGAGGAGGGAGTCCTAGAAGAATCCAGAAATATCATTATTTTTATAATACGGTTGATATAGTTTGGATGAATGTCCCCACCCAAATCTCATGTTGAAATGTAATCCCCAATGTTGGAGGTGGGGCCTGGTGGGAGGTGATTGGTTGATGAGGTGACTTCCCATGAATGGTTTAGCACCATCCCCCTTGGTGCTGTCCTCCTGATACCGAGTGAGTTCTGATGAAATCTGGTCATTTAAAAGTGTATAGCATGGCCCCCCTCACTCTTTTGCTCCTGCTTTCACCATGCAAAGTGCCTGTTCCTACCTTGCCTTCTGCCACAAGTAAAGGCTCCCTCAGGCCTCCCCAAAAGCAGATGCTTCCTATATAGCATGCAGAACCATGAGCCAGTGGTTACTATTTTTACTGTTTGTTTTGGTAAAAAGTCAAACCTCTTTTCTTCTAAATTACCCAGTCTCAGGTATTTCTTTATAGCAATGCAAGTACAGATTAATACAAGGGTGGAGGCAATGATAGTGCTAAAGGGCACCTTTTAAGAGTAACCTTGGCTTCTAGAATAATATACAACTTCATAAGCTATCAAAGAAACACAAGCAAGTGGCCATAGGATACTTTTTTTCCTACCAAAATGATTCATTACATTATTTATAATAGCAAACAATTGGAAGAAACCTAAACACTCAAAATAGGAAACTGCTTTAATAAATTATGATATAGCCATCCAGTGGAAAAATAGATAATTAGGAAAAGTATGAAAGCCCAATAAAAAAACTTCATGTACATGCAGACATGGTAAAAGTTATGTCTACAATGGTGAAGGATAGGAAGGAAACTGATAAAAATCAAAACAGTAGATTTGCCAAGGTTATGGGATTATGGGCAAGTATTTACCGTTTCTGTTACCATTTTGAGCAATACATTGTAAAGCAATTTGGGGGTTCCTTCCCCTTAGCAAGAATTTCAGAAATCATAAAGCTGTGGTGGCAGGGCCAGGCCTATTCCTGCTCTGATCAGATCAACGTATCCACCATGACTACGTGATGCCTGGCCATAATCACCCACGGGAGCTTGGGCTACCAAGACGTCACTGAATAGCAATACTATGGGTTTTAAAATCAGAGAGACAGGAACACGCCACTTTACTTTTGCAACCTTGGACAAATTCATCATCTCTCCAAGTTCACCTGTAAAATAAAATATCCATCTTCCAGACTCAGCAGTAATAAGTGAGACAATGGATGTGAAAATGCTTGGAAGGTGTTAGAGACTCTATTAACATTGGTTTCCTCCCTCCCTTCCTTCTTTCAAGATGTCCTGCGTCACTGGACAAAGGAGGAAATAGTGTGTTTTCAGTTAATAATAGTAAATTGATTTTTAAATTCCAGATATAAAGTCATTCCAAAATGTAGGATAGAGATCCTCTAATTCATGCATTCTCAGTAGGGGCACAATCACCCCTATGCAGCAAAAAAGTCATTCTTGGTGTATGAGAAAATTTCAGATTACTGCAATTGTTTACAAAGGACCATAATACAGAAACAGAAACAGAGCATATCTGTGGTATTAAAATTTCATGGGAGGCAGGATCTACTCGGATAAACGTATGTGAAACAGCTCACTGGGGATGAACAATACTTTTTTTTTTAAAGGTTGAGAAACACTGCTCTTACTCTTGGTTTGAGGTGAGAGGAAGGGTCTGTCTCCATCTACTGGGAATTAAGTCCCACCAGCCCTGTTCTGACTACCCTCAGACTAGTGAGAACCAGCAGCCAGGCATGCATTTGCTTGGCATTATGCAAAAGGTCTGATGGCCCTTACTCTGTAACCTTTGCAAATGGAGAGAGGTGATGTCATCTCCTCTTGCTAACCTCTGAAGTTTAACCTCCAAAATAGTCACCCAGAGTGGTTTAGGCAGGTTTGCAATGACAAAGGAGAATGGGGAGTTGACATTTTGGAGAATACATGTATACCTCCTAATCCTGTGCCTGGTACAGAAGAGTAACTCAATAAATAGTCATTTCCCCTTTTCCTTCCCTTTGGGAACATGATTACCCCATACCCCTCCCTGTCTGCCCCTTTCTGCAGTATGTTCAGAAAGTGTTCTCTTCCTTCCCCTCCCAGACTCCCTGGCCTTCACCACCTCAGTCGACACACATCAACAGTGCAACTGCCAGATGAGATGAAAAGCAAACATCAGCAAAATTCAAATGATGGGAAAAGAAGAACCTTCAATAATTCCCTTCCCGCCTATCCCTGAGAACTACTTTGAAATATTCTGAGAGACCTCCTGGCTGGAACATACTCTAAGGGCAGAAGACAGTACAGTGTGGGGCTGTGTTTTATGTTCTGTTCCATAAATACTTTCCATCTGAGTCAGTCTATGACCTTCCCCTTTTGACTCCCCAACAGTGACTTGAGAGAGAATTAACTACCATTTGCCTTTTAGCGGTAACATGATGACGTGTCAGGGATCC
Organism: Rhinopithecus bieti; assembly: GCF_001698545.2. Taxonomy (NCBI): domain Eukaryota; kingdom Metazoa; phylum Chordata; class Mammalia; order Primates; family Cercopithecidae; genus Rhinopithecus; species Rhinopithecus bieti. The sequence goes on along the minus strand of NW_016804595.1, from coordinate 3,143,566 downwards.
TTTGGGTCATGGTTGTAGAGGTCCCTTTTTCCTCTCTATGTAGTTTCTGGGTTTATTTTCTATATTCACAACCTGGTGGGCCCCCAAAAAGCCATTTCTTACTTGTGTGTAATGCTTCTATAAGCCTCAGAGTAGCTTTTGAGTCTCATTACATTCTTTAAGGATGCTGCTAGTAAAATAAAAACTAGGTGGGTGGTGTGAAGAAAAGATGTTTCTGTTAAGGGTGCACACACAATCTCTGCAGAAGAAAAGTGGATGTTCTTCCTAGTTTTTTCACTCGATCATAACATATTCTTCTACCTTTAGTAAATGGAGTAAAACACAGGCAAATTTGTGAACTGGGATAAGAAGCTGGTGCCTTTGGGATTCTAGGTAGAAATAGTAACTGGAGAAACAAAAGGATTTGGAGCCTGGACTGGGAGTGGTGACTCATGCCTGTAATCCTAACACATTGAGAGGCTGAGGCTGGGGGACTGCTTGAGGCAGGAGTTTAAGACCAGCCTGGGCAACATAGCAAGACCCCGTCTCCACAAAAAAATTTTTAACGTAGCCAGATGTGGTGGTGTGCCTGTAGTTCCAGCTACTCAGGAGGCTGATGTGGGAGGATGACTTGAGCCCAGAAGATAAAGACTGTAATGAGTGATGATCAAACCACTGTACTCCAGCCTGAGTGACAGAGCAAGATCCTGGCTCTAAAACACAAAGATATGAAGCCTGAAGACTTAGTATGGTGATGCATCTTACTGTTATTAAGTACTCTGAGTCTCTACTTTTCAATCTATAAAATAGGGAAGATGATAATTCTTACTTTCCTAGGTGATATAAATTAAATATATATGAAGTTGAAAGTATAAAGCACTGACCAAGAGATAGTAACAGAATGGTTATTCACAGTGAACAATTCATAGAACCAGAATGGAACCTTACAAAAGATCACTCCAGTATTTCAATGGAGGATACCTGGGTAACAGAAAGCTGGAGGCCACGTTAGCATCAAGGAGGCTTCACAAAGTTAACGCAATAGAAGGCCAATCAATATAAAACACCACTGATAAATCAAGAAATGATTTTACACGTTATCTAGAACATGTGGACCCAGGACCAGCAGCATCAAGCATCACTTGGGAACCTACTAGAAATGCAAAATTATTGAGGCCGGGGTTCATCCTCACCTCGAAACCATTGAATCAGAAACTCTGGGGATGAGGCCCAGAAATATCTTTTAACAACCTCTCTGAATGATTCTGATGGCCACTTATGTTTGAGAACCACTGATTTAGAAAAGGGAGGTAAATATGATAAGAAACAGCTTAAGGAGATGAAAGTGGCTACCTATAGGAAGCAGGACTGGGAGGTGGAGGGTGGAGCAGGGGAATGTTCTTCAGATAAAAGCTTCTTCTATTTGATGTCGTGACTCTGCACATGAATTACTTTGAAAAATTAGAAATTATTTTTGAAAATAAATAAACTGGGACTTCTGAAATATGCCTGTGGCAAGAGCCTGGCCTGGGCCCTTAAAATGGAAACAGGAAGCCAGTGATAAAATGCAGGAGCTGAAGCTCAGCACAGTTGCTGCTGTGTAAATCCCAACTCCTAGGGGAGGCCCCGCCTTCCTGAAGGCTCATCTGCTTCCTTCTCTGTCCCTACAGAGTGCGGCAGACCTCCTCCCCCAGGGAGACAGACCAGGAGTCCAACCCAAATAAAGGAACAGTTTGGCTTGAAGTTGCTAGCCTTCCTGTCACTTTCCCACCCATTCAAAAGCAAACTCCTGCCACCTCCATCCCCACCCACCCACTCACCCACCACCACCCTTCCTGGTCTTCCTTCCTCTTTCCCCTTCCTCTCCCTCCCACCCAGCTCATGAATAAATGCGTGCTGGCTTCCACTGACCGATAGAAGCTGTTGTGAAGCGTCTCACAGGTCCAGGATGCCCTTCCCCACCCTCTCCACGACGGACCAGTTGCACGCAGAGTTCATATTCTGTTCGAGGTTCCAAATAGTTGAGTGTAACAATCTCATTTGTCACTGAGAAGAGAAAAAGTCCAGTAAACTTAAGTTGGCATTCTTTTACATTCCTTAAGCCAGGGTTGTTGTTATTGTGATGTGAGCTAATTTTAGGTTTTCCAAACTATGTCTTAGTGAAGCAGAGAGGCAATTCCATCTTCAAGGCCTCATCCTTCCTAATATGAGCAAAATCAGGCTTTTGAAATGTTTGCAGGTTACGACGTGCACATTCAAGGAGCATTTCTGTGCCGCTTACACATCTCTGCCCGGGTGCTTTTATCTCTTCCTTTGTAGAATCAAACCTCACAAATCTTCTATGTGGAATACCAGATCCGGGGAATACTCAATTAGAACAAAATAACGTAATTGCTACTGTTTGCAAGTATGTTCACTGATTGCAATCAAGCTATCAAGAGAAAAAGATGCTTAGGAGGTTTGCTCAAAATGACCAGATAACTGATTTATAATGGCCATACTATCACAATGAAGCATTCTGTAGTCCTTGACAATAGTACCCATAAACAAGTGATATCTGCCTCTTTTCTCCTTACCTATTTGCTTTAGTCAGCCTCTGTTTCTCAATGGATATTGCAAAGATAAATTTCTGCCTTACCATATGATAAATTCCTACTTGGTAAGAAAAAAACTGGGATGTGTTTAACAGTTCTTAGAGGACCACTTTGGCAATGTCCACTCGTAGAAAAAGGTGATGCATTATTACCACCATATGACAGCAAAAGACCTAGCCACTGATGTTGGAAACAGCAATTCAGCAAATCAGCCTGACATCCCTGGAATTCTGAATTTTGATAGAATCTATAATAGTACATGAAGGACTCAGCAATAATACCATTTTATCCCGTCTACCCGGGTCAGCTAGTGTTATTCAGCCCAAAACCCTCCTCCTCTTCTCTTTTTTTTCTGGCGTTTCCTTAATTATCTCCATATAATGAATAGAGGGTCATTTTAAGGAAATCATAGGCATAGTAAGACAAAGGTATGGGTGGAGGAGGACATGCTGCCTGTGAGGACAAGCATGATAGTGGAGGAGGACAGCATGATAGTGGAGGAGGACAGCATGATAGTGGAGGAGGACAAGCATGATAGTGGAGGAGGACAGCATGATAGTGGAGGAGGACAAGCATGATAGTGGAGGAGGACAGCATGATAGTGGAGGAGGACAAGCAGGATAGTGGCAGGTCTTCTTACAGGATGGTCCAATTGAAGCAGCATGGTCACTGATAAACGCTGTCTTTGCTTTTTAAAATTGTGATTTTACATGATCATGCAACAAATATAATTGTAATTTGTGTTTCAAAATAAATTCAACTGTTTGCATGAACTTCTGGCATTTTGTCACATTTTGTTCAATTATTTTTTTCTTTCAGGAAGTTAGGGGAGGGCCCTGTAGCTCTCTTTGCCTGTCCTTGTCCTCCCCCCAGCCCATTCCAGTCTGCCACAGCCCAAACTTTGCAGGTTCAAATTCCTTTTAAAATTTCTCTGTGTTAAGAGTCTGCAGGACAGGGCAAGACATGGAATGAGAAAAGGAATAAACAACTCAATACAGCAGCAACAATCACCCCCAGGATTTAGGCAGATTAAGCCTCTCTGCCTTTCTAGCAGGCCCTGGACTTTCCTGCTACCATATTCATGGTGTAAACAGGTATCTTTCACCATGATCAGGCAAGACAGAATAACTAAAAACAGGACTGGAGATCCAGAAAGAAATATTGATATAGATATAACTCATGGTGTGAGCTGGTTCTGTGTTCCAGGGCACACAGAGACTTCCAGAAAGTTAGCCCCAGAGCTTAGAGGCCCCCTGCACTCTCTCTTGAACACTCTGAAATGGAATCCTCTACAACAGCCACCATCTTGGGGTAGAGGATTGAGGCAGGGAGAAGGGAATTTCTAGACTTGGAGAAAAATATTTCTCCTGGTGCCACATCCCCAGCTGGCATCTATCCTGTCCAAAGCTTACCTTGAATATGTCGCCAAGCCTCATAGTGATTAACTGGTTTGTATAGAAGCTTCTTGGATTTGATTGGTCCATCCCCAAAGTAAGGCTCAGAGCTGATGTTGATGACAGCAAAGTTATGTCCAGTGTCAATCACATTTGGGGCATTCAGGGGCTTTGGAAGAACTAAATACAATTTCAGAAGACAGATTAGTCCTTCGGCTTTGAGGTTTGATTGTTCGTAGGTGGAGGTAAAAGATGTGTTTTACATATCCAACAAAGTCCTCTTAAAGTTTTCTGCCCAGACTCAGTGAGATCACCTGCTCTCTGCTTTGCTTTTGCTTCCCCAACCCATTATCCTCAAAGTGCTTCCTTAAAATAAATGTGCCCCTTTACTCAAGACCCTTCAGTGGATTCTCATCACATGTAGGATGAAACCAAAAATTCATACCATGACCAGCCAGGCCTTGAGCGATTGCGCCCCTGCCCACTCTCCAGCCTCCTCTTCCCCTCACCTAGTAACCTCCAATCCCACTGACCTTTCCCTTCATCCAACTAACAAAGCAGGAACCTCCTTTCCTTAGATTCTTTGTGGATGTCACTCTCCTGCAAGGAATGCTTCACCTCCCATTATTCTCCCAGTTAATTCTTAGCTCTGATGTGCATATTTCACAGGCGGCTATCATAGAACCTGAATTAAGGTATTATATGCTTTCACAGAACCTCTACTTTTCCTTCATGGTGATTTTTAGAGTTTATTACTCTTTGTAGTATGATTTTTTTTTTTTTTTTTTTTGAGACGGAGTCTCGCTCCGTCGCCCAGGCTGGAGTGCAGTGGCGCAATCTTGGCTCACTGCAAGCTCCGCCTCCCGGGTTCACGCCATTCTCCTGCCTCAGCCTCCTGAGTAGCTGGGACTACAGGCGCCCGCCACCACGCCCGGCTAATTTTTTGTATTTTAGTAGAGACGGGGTTTCACTGTGTTAGCCAAGATGGTCTCGATCTCCTGACCTCATGATCCGCCCACCTCGGCCTCCCAAAGTGCTGGGATTACAGGCATGAGCCACCGCGCCCAGCCTTGTAGTATGATTATTTGATATTGGTCTTCTAGATAATAATTCTCTCTCTCTCTCTCTCTCTCTCTCTATATATATATCTTTCAGCCAAACAACACAAATTTATTATAGTTCTAGAAGTCAGAAGTCAGACATGGGTCTCGCTGTGCTAAAATTAAGGCATTAGCAAGGTTGTGTTCCTTTCTGGAGGCTTAGGAGATAATCTGGTTCCTTGTTCTTTCTAGCTTCTAGAGACTGCCTGCATTCCTTGGCTCAAGGCTCCTTTCTACGCCTTCAAAGTCAACAACATCAGGCCTCTCTGATCCTTCTTTGACCACCACATCTCTGACTATTGTCAGGAAAGTTTCTCTACTTTTAATGACTCAAGGGATTGGAGTGGGTCCACTCAGATAACCTAAAACAATCTCCTCATCTCAAAGACCACATATTCTCAATGGGGATGACAGCACCCACAAAACAATGAAAATCGGTCCTTGGAGGATGCAAAAATTTTAGATATTACGATGGGTTGAAGCCTGCCAAAGAGCCATACATAGTACATAAAGAGATATAAAGTACATATGTGATAATAAAATTTTATGGTGATGAGGGAGAGTTCTGGAATAAAATTTCTAAAAGAGCTCCTTAGTGGGATGATAATAAAAAGGTTGTGAAATATCACACTACACTCTAAATTCCATTAGGGCAAAGACCATGTAGTTTGTTCACCAGCACCGACTAGGGGCTGAATTATTGTTTGTCAACTGAATTTCCAATGAGCTCTGTAGTTCCTTTGGCCCAGCCTTCTTAGAAATGCATAACTGGGCCGGGCGCGGTGGCTCAAGCCTGTAATCCCAGCACTTTGGGAGGCCGAGACGGGCGGATCACGGGGTCAGAAGATCAAGACCATCCTGGCTAAC
>NW_016804595.1:3085656-3135543 GCF_001698545.2 Rhinopithecus bieti | reverse complement strand
AAAAAAAAAAAAAAAAAAAAAAAAAAGAAATGCATAACTGGTTTTGTTTTGCCTCCCCAAGAGTGTGATTATACAATGCAGAACCTTTCAGATTTCAGAGTACATTGCAATGTTCAGTAATTTTTCTTTTTCTTTCTGTCTCAATGCTTTGGCTCACCTTCCTTAGAAATGACCTTCAAGTCTTTGCTCAAATATCTTCTGAGGAAGCCTTGACTACCCTATTTAAAATTACAGTCACCACTCCAGCCCTGCCCCAGCATTCTCTACCCCCATTTCTGCTTTGTCTCCAAGACACTCCGCATTTTAGTGAACTATACATTTTACTTATTTATTTGCTCACTGTTTATCTCCTTGTGGGAATGTAAGCTCCATGATGAGTTTTTTTTCCCCCTGTATTATTCACTGCTCTATTCCCAGTGCCTAGAACAGGGGCTGAAACATAATAGGCCTAAAGTAAATTCTGTTGACTAAGTGACAACTTAGGAAGTTGTCCAAGGTCAGGATAATAAAGCCAGTAAGAAGCAGTATCCCCTAACTGGAGGCAGAACGTGCCAGCATTAAGTTAGATAAGTCTGAGCACGCATTTCACTTAGGCTAGAAAGGAGGGCAGTGCTGTGAGTACATTGGTTCAAGTAATGCTTTCCTTATATAATATAAGGCCACCCCTTTCTTTAAACCAGCAGATGCACATTTTATTACAGCCATTAATGCCAGTCTGTGATACTTTTACAAGGGCTTAAAAATTGCTACAAAGGCTTCCTCTTAGTAATATATCATTTTATTTTTTTGCCTTTTAATCATTTTTACTGAGATGGAACATACATATTGTAAAGTGCAAATATCTTAAGTGTATTTATCTCAAAGGACTTTACCCATGTGTACACCCATGTAACCACCGCTCAGATTAAGATAGAGAATATTCCCAGCCCTCCAGAAGGCACCTGTGTGCCCTTTTCCAGTCAATATCCTCTACCCAGAGGTAGCTACTATTCTGACTTCTGTGACTGAAGATTAGTATTACCTGTTCTTTAGTTTTATATAAATGGAATCATAAAGCATGTACTTTCTTTCACTGGTTATCAGGTTTGAAAGATTCATCCATACGGTTGCAGAAATTCTTTTTTATTACTGTTTAATATTCTCTGCATGATTTTATGGGCTAAATTGTATTCCCCCCAAATCACACGTTAAAGTCTTAACCCCTGGTACCTCAGGATGTAACCCTATCTGGAGATAAGGCCTCTAAAGAAGTAATTAGTTGAGAATAAGTTTATTAGGGTGTGCCATAATCCAATATGACTGGTGTCCTTATAAGAAGATTAAATTAGGACACAGGTAGAAAGGGAAGACCCTGTTCCTGTGTCCTAATTTAATCTCCCTGTCAAGATACAGGGACATGATGGCCATCTACAAGCCAAGAAGAGAAGCCACAGAAGAAATAAACTCTGTTGTTGCCTTGATCTTGGACTTGTAGCCTCCAGAATTATGAGAAAATAAATTCCTGTTGCTTCAGCCACCCAGCCTGTAGTACTTTGTTACGGCAGCCCTAGCAAACTAATACGTATGAATATACTACAATTTGTGATTTGTGTATCCTTTCTAATGTTGATGGACATTTGAGTTCATTTCAGTTTGGGACTACTATGAATACAACTGCTCTGAACATTCTCGAAGATGTCTTTTTTGAACATAATACAGCCATTCTTTTGAGCATATACCTAGGAGTAGAATTGCTGGGTTCATAGGGTAAGTAAATGTTTAGGTTTAGTACCTGTTGCCAGTTTTCCAAAGTGATTGTACCAATCTGTACACTGGTGTTAAAGCCTAGTATCTGTTTTTTTTTAACACTATAATAAAAGATGCTGATTAAATTGATTACATTCCCTAATGGCTATTTACATTTTATGGCTGCCAGTCAATGTGACAGCAAAGAGAGAGCAGTGACTTAGGACTGGAGATGCTTCTACACATTGATGTTGTGTGCTGTCTACAAACTAAAAACTAGACCCAGTGACTCTTCTGTGTATTCACCACATGGATTGTTTTGGATGTATGTCCATGGATAGCAAACATTCCCAGAAGTTTAAAAGTAGGGTAATTTTTCTTGTCTGCATATCATTTCCTTTCTTCCAAGAACATGCAAGATGCAAGAAATTATTTTGATCATGTGAATGTTCCACCAAATAAAACAGATTTGGGCTTTTTCCTATAACCAAAAGTACTAATAAGAAGGATTCTGAGGTGGTTCATATGGATTCTCAGGGCACAGAATCCAAATCTATGGGGGTTGCATTTATGCTACTGTTGTCACTGGCCTTTAAAAAATAGATTATGTTCTGAGTATTTACAGCATTTCATTTATAGAAGTTACCTCTGGGATCTCCCAAGAGATTACTAATGAAGTAATGAAAGGGGGCCAAATACAAATCAACTTTGGTCACCTCACAGTCTCCCCCTCTGTTACACAAGAGACTCAGAAAGCAAAATGGGCCAGAAGAGACAGTGCTCGGTTTCGAGTCAGGAGACCCAGGTTTATTACTAAGATTTGTGCTTACAATCTCTGCTATTGTATAAATTGACCCTTTGTATCTGTGGGTTCACATCTGTGGATCAGCCAACCGTGGATCAAAAATATTCAGAAAAAAAATTGTGTCTGAACATGTACAGACTTTTTTTTCTTGTCATTATTCTCTAAACAATACAGGATAGCAACTATTTACAGAGCATTTACAATGTATCAGAAATTACAAGTAATCTTAGCCTAGTGCCTTTCCTAGAATATATGCCAGAGAGCTGTTAGGTATTCTTATCTAAACAGGTGCATAAGTAACTTGCGGATTCAAAATTCCTTGCTGTAGCTACGTACACCAGCCAAGTTAACGTGGACTTACCTCCATTTTAGTTCTTCCACTCAAGCCACCAATCTACACACAAACACTCAGATTAATTTGAATTTTGAAATACTAATTTATAGCAGGAAAAAATGCTCACAGCTCTGAATGTGAAAAGATATTCATGTTAATTATATAGTATAGGCTGGGCTTCTTATTAAGTGAGTAATCCTCAAAATAGGGATTCTCCAAATAATTCTCTACAATAATGAAAAGGAAGTCACAACAACAATGCTAACGTTCTTGTGAAATATAATCACTACCAGACAATGTTGTGCTAGACACAATTCCAAGTATTTTATGTGTTTAACAAGGCTTCACAATAACCCTGAGAGGTACCTAAATTATGCTTCATTTACAAATAGAGAGAGAGACTCAAAAAGATACATTTATTTGGCCAAGGCCACCCACAAGATTATGAGCTGTTAGGGACAACATCAAACCCGGGGCTGTGTGACTCCACAGTGCATACTCCTAATCTCTTCACTCTGGTTTCATGCATATATAATGTTTTCAAGGCTTCGTATCCGGAAATTACCTCCAAGGTATTTTAGTGGTCACATACATTTCCGTCCAGAAGCAGAATCTTTCCCCAGCAACACAAAAACATAGTGCCTCAAGGATACAATCCCTTTTTCTGGACAATGAACTTACCTTTAACAGAAATGTTGAAGGGCTTTTCCACCATCCCAGCTACTGTGTTCGCACTGCAGACCCAAACTCCTGAGTCAGGGGGGAGGATCCGGTGGATGGTGAATATGGCTACTGAGAAATGATCCGTATGGTTAAAGTCTTTTGGCTGGAAAGGTCAAATACAAAAAAATAAAAACTTCTAGGGAGGCATACACACAAAGGTCCATAACACTGACCCCATCTCATTGTTTAATAAGAAGTTTCCTAGGAGAGATCAAGAAGCTAAATGTAATGCTAATATAATCATTGGCTTATTTCCAAAGCTATTGTAGTAGCCCTGAAAGTTTATTTTGGATTGATGCCCTGTCAGATCCTGCTGTTGTATTTGTGTGTTTGGGAGTGTGGGGTAAACACTTACAAGCAAGACGCCTGAAGCATGATTTCTTTTAAAGTACTCCTTGTAAGATTTGTTCCTTTCCTATCTAATACAGAGATGGTTGTGTGGGAGGACAAAGTGACTTCCTAAGTGTTTGAGAGGCTATTAAGTGTGGAGTACTGGAAAAATCCAGGGTTCTGAAGACAGATGGACCTCTGCCATTTTTTTTTTTTTAAGAGATAACACAGTCTTGTTCTGTGGCTCAGGCTGGAGTGCAGTTGAGTGATCATAGCTCACTGCAGCCTCAAACTCCTGGCCTTAAGTGATCCCCCACCTCACCCAAGTAGCTGGGACTATAGGTAGATGCCATGTCCAGCTAATTTTTTTATTTTTTATTTTTTAACAGATGGGGTCTTGCTATGTCACCCAGGCTGGTCTCAAATTCCTGGCCTAAAGTGCTCCTCCCACCTCAGGCTCCCAAAACACTGGGATTACAAGCATGAGTCACCATATCTGGCTTCTTTGCCATTTTTGACCAATTCCTTAGTTACTTAACTTCACCCAGCCAGTTCCTACTTCTGAGGGGGGAGAAAAGAAAAGAGAGACTAGACAATGTTAAGTAAGAAGTTACATATAGTTATGGTCAACCTTACTACATAGTAGCCATTACTTTCATTAACTCATGAAAAAGCCAACAAGATTTTGGAAGCCATCAATTGGCTTCTTCTACCTGATGGGTTGTTTGAGTGGAATCAGGGACATTTGAAACGTGGACCCTGGTAATGGTACATTCTACATATTCTTCCCTCAGAAGGTCACTCACACCTGCCTCTGGTCAAGCTGATTTGGGTCATCTTTGATAGAAAAATAGGATAATAAGTATTTCTAAATTTTTAAATAAAAAAATACATCAATATCCTAAGGATCACTTTCAACATAAGAGAAATTTGGTGGGGGCTCCTGTCTCTGCTGCATTTGGTATAGTTGGGAGAGAGACGGAAAGCATGTTCGAAAAGTAACTTGATCCTTTTAAACAAAAAAGAACTGCTGTGATATTACCTAAGCATTGGTGAGCATCAGCAATGAGGGTAAAGGGAAGAGGTAGGGAGAAACCCAAGGAATGCATTCAGACCTAAGGGATCCTGTGGATTGTAGTTTCAGAACTGGGGAACTCTCCTCTTCTATGCTCCCCTAATCGCTGCTCCAAAGAGCATTATAGGAGTACATCGGTCATTAAAACTCCATGTCCTGGTTGCACCTAGTAGCAAGTAAATCTGCTGATTCATGGTCTGCAACACCACCTTACTCTTCCTGATATGAGTAGTTAGAGATATGGGGACACTGTGAGAGCAAAGCTTTGCACAGACTGACACGTACTTCTCCCCATACCAGCTGGACAATTCTGCAGAATGTGTGCCATCCTTGGCACTCAGCTCTGTCAGTTCCACGGGGGGCATATTCCCAAACTTGCACTGCAGTACTGGCCAACAGAGGAAATCAGTGAGGCTGCAGATGAGGCTGCAGTGAGTCAGTTCTGCCTCTCCAGGAATAGGGCATTTTATCAAAGCCAACAACATACTAGCCTAGGAGGATAAAAGCACTGAATGGTATCTATCGTTTAGCGGGGTGATTACTACACTGAAAGCATCTCATGGTTTAAGGAGGGCAGATTAAGAATGGCTCTTACATGGAGCACTGTCCCATCCGGCTTCACCAGGGTCATTTCTTCATTAGTAGGTAGCGGCCAGCCAGAAGCTTTGCAAATGGGATTAAATTTACCACTGTTTACTTCTATATGATCTGGCAAATCCACTATCTTTGGGGTCATCCTTGGTATGCCTGAAGGAAGAAAACAGCACTGTGAAATCTAATATTTAACAGAGCCAGCAGCAGCAGTAACAATAAAAATAGCTACTTTAGTAAGTCATGCACTGGGCAAGAATTTTGCAAATATTTTATTGTTTTATCATCACATAAGACACCTGAGATGTGGATGCTATTGTGATCTCCCATTTTATGGATGAGGAGACAGAGGCTCACAGCCCAGATTCAGACTCCCTTTATAAATCCAGAGTCCACACTCTTCACCACAAGGCTATGCTCCTTTCATGAACCAGGGAGGAACAGTCTCAATATTAAAATGATTATCATGGCCATATCTCCCCTAGACTTTGCTGTTCAGTCCCCTCTTTCTTTTACTGAATGATTACAAAATACAACAAAAAAACCAGTTCTTCTTCCACTCATCAAATAACCCCATGGTATTGCTGATCAACAGCATTGTCCTCAGTTTAGGTATGTGAGAGATGTCTCATTCATTGGGAAGTCTGCAAATAGCAGATAAATAAGAGGAAAAGGTAAATAAAGTTGCTCACCAAAGAAGTACATCAAAGAAGTGGAATCTAACTTCCCCAAATCAATATCTCCTCAACAGCCAAATCGAAAATGTTGCTGCCAATATTGAAAGAAGGAAAAATGTCTGTGGTGTCAATAAAGGTAATGGTGTCAGGATTTCTTGCCTAATATCTACATAGTAAAGAATGAATAACCCTGAAATATGCCAATTTTATTCTGAACCATAGGGTCTTAGGGAACTGTGGACTATTTGTAATTGAATGTGAGACATGTTTGAAAATTTTCCAACACTCAGTAAGCAATGTAGGCGATAGAGGTGCCCTCAGAGCAGCAGTAACTACAGACTGTTCCTTATCGGTGGTTGGAAGAGGTAGGGTAAATAATGATATTTTATACTGATATCCTGCTTCTCAGGCCTGGAATGAAATGGGTAAAGGTGTGGAGAAGAAGGGAAAGAGGTCTAACACTTACAATGTTATTCCTTGATATATCTGTAAACTTGGAAAGATTATGGAAAATGTGCCAAATTTTTCAGCCTAAGTAGCTATTTGAATAGGAATTGAAAAACATGTTTTGACACTTTTAAAGCATTTCTTTCCTTCATCGTCCCCTTGTATTTTCCGAAGTTGTGTGGAGGTGAAGGTGGATGTGCTGGGCTAAAGTGGAATCTGGGAAGGGAGCTACTCTCTGAAAGCCCTAGTGACACCCTGGTTAACTTGTCTTAGATTCTCCCATCAGAATGCACTCCTTTTGCAGCATCAGCAGAAGGGAACAGACAGGAAGGAACAAAGTACAAAATTCAAATCCTTAAACTTGTTAGTTGCCCACGTTCAGTACAATCCCCTAGTAGCCCCATGGCATTTCCTTCCCTTTCTAACCACTCCCTGATTCCCGCCCTGTAGTAAAGTCCAGGCTTGGCAAAAGAAGAAAAAATATAAAGTTTAAGGATTTTGAGGAAACACTTGCTGGCATCCCACCCCTACTCCCAATATTTGTTCTGATTTCCAAAAGTAACAGAAAAAAAGACCATATAGCTGTATTATTACGAGTGTAGATTTCACTGGATATATGTTTATTTCAAAAGCATTTATATTTATATAATTGAAAAGCAATATATATTTATTATTTAAGTTTGAAGATACACATGTCTGATTCTTTTAATTTTAAAAAGTATATTCTAGGGCAGTGGATAGCAAACATTTTCTGTAAAGAGAGCAAATACAATCAGCTTTGCAAGCCATGTTTTCTGCCCTTGTAGTACAAAAGCAGCCACAGACAACATACTATAAATGAAAAGATGTGGCTGTGATCCAAAATTTTTTTCTTTATAATAACAGATGGTGAGAAATAAAAAGGAATGAAGTACTAATATATGCTACAACATAGATAAACCTCAAAAAAGGTGTGGCACATGAAGCTAGTCACAAATGATGACATATTATACGATCTTGTTTATAGCATATAAAATGTCAAGAACAGGCCATCTACAGAGACAGAAGATACAGCTGACCCTTGAATAATACAGGCTTGAACTGCACGGATCCACTGACATATGGATTTTTTTCAATAAATATATTGGAAAATTGTTTGGAGATTTAGGATAATTTGAAAAAACTCACAAACTATGTAGCCTAGAACTATCAAAAAATTAAGAAAAAGGTATGTCATAAAGGCATAAAATATATATAGATACTAGTCTATGTGCTAATTGACTATGTTATCGGTAAGGCTTCTCGTCAACAGTAGGCTATTAGTAGTTAAGTCTTTGGGGAGTCAAAAGTTCTATGTAGATTTTCTACTGTGAGGAGGGTCAGTACCCCTAGCCCCCATGTTGTTTAAGGTCAACTGCAAATTAACGGTTGTCAGAAACTAGGAGGATTGGAGAATGGAAGTTTCTGCTAATGGGTACAAAGTTTCTTTTGGTATGATGAATGTGTTGTAAAATTAGATTATTGCAATGATTGCACAGCTCTGTAAATATGCTAAAAAACCATTGAATTGTACATTTTTAAAACGTGAGTATTATCATATAAAAACTGTATCTCTATAAAACTGTTTAAAAAAAGACAGTGGGCTGGATTTAGTCTGTGGGTTACAGTTTGCTGACTCCTGCTGGAGAGTAATTTCCGAACTAGAATTACATAAAATTTCATTTTGAGCATAATCTTTTCTATTTGTTTTATTCTTTCTATTGCTTTAAAAATATCCCATCTAAATCCATCCCAAATTGCTCTTTCTCTGTTACGCATGTCCAGGGAAAAGGCTGGTCCTAAAGAAGGGAGCGGAAGAGGTAGAGCTCTCAGCTGGCCAGTCATCACTTAAGCTGCTACAAAGAGCACATGGTTTATGCCTAGTGCAAAGAGAAATAAAGCCTACTATTAGGGTCAGTAGAGAAGAATTAAAATGCTGTGCTTTAGAATTTAGGATAAATTATTTCCAACTTCTGGATGCAAACAAAAGAGGCTTGAGGATCTTAGGGTGCCGGCACAAGAATTATACCAGCAAAGCCCAGTTCAGACATGCTGAACATGGCCCTGACTACAGTGTTACCTTGCTTTACCTTCTCTCTCACACTGGAGTCCCTGCCGTCCTGGAGAGCAGAGACATCCTTGGAAGCGATCACACATCTCCCCATTGCTGCAGCTGCACCTAAGCTTACAATCTGGCCCATAAAAACCATGGTGGCATGCTGTAAACAAAGACATCAAAAAACCAGTATTAATCCCGGGGAAGAGAGGAAACTAAGGCTGGAGGTGCTCAGTTTTACTTTTCTAAGTCATCAACTTTGTTGATTTGTGTAAGGTAGGGTATAATTTATCTGAATTACCAGGAACTTAAAAAGCTGGGGAGTTCTGCCTCCAAAAAAGTTGAATGAGCTCCTATCAGGCCAACTGTCCTGTAGATACAACTACATTTAGAAAATAACTTCCTGAAAGCACTTAAGAGTGGGATAGGAAGAAAAAAGACCTAGAAGATTCTGGAGGAGAATTGAAATTTGTAAGATGGGAATGATGTGTTTCCCAATTTTTAGCTTTTAGCCTAATTGTTAGGTACAGTTGACACCACGTATGGAAGCTAAAATTCCAAAGAAAACCTGCAGTCTACTGGTCTGATGAATCAGAGGACAGAGTCAGGAAAACCACAGACACTGGAAAGAGAGGGAAAACCCAGAAAGAGAGTCAGAGAAAAGTCCCAGATCTTTGGCTGATCCTTGATCCATGCATGCTCAATACAGACTCAAAGCAGCCCAGCTAAAGATAAAAGAACTAAACTGAGTTTGACCTGATTCCTAACAGTGAGAGTTTGAGGTTTGAATCCTACCAAGTTAATTGCCTGCTAAAACAAAACAAAATCAGCATTCCTGAAAGGAATATATCATATTCCAGAGTCTCCACAATGTAACATTTTCAGTGTTCAAGATACAATCCCAAGAAGAAATGGAGAATTAAGGCCCATTTTTTAAAGGAAAAGAAAATCAACAGAGACCAACTGTGATGACTCAGATGTTGGAACAGACAAGAATTTTAAAACAATTATAATAACTATGCTCAGTGAGGTAAAAGAAGATATGTTCATAACAAATGAAGCAATGAGAAACTTCAGCAGGGAAAAAAAGCAAAAAGAATTTTTTTTTTTAAAAAAGCAAAAGAATTTTAAAACTGAAAAACACAATATTTGAAATCAAATAATCACTGTATGGACTTAGCAACAGAATGGAGATGACAAAAGAAAGAGTCAATAAACTTGAAGCAATATCAATAGATAGCCAATCTGAAGAAGAAAAGTAGGGAAAAGCTTGGAAAAAAATGATTATTAATCCTTAGGGACCCATGACACAAAACATCTAACACACATGTAATTGGAGGTCCAAGAAAGATCAGAGAGAAGGGGTTAGAAAAAATATTTGAAGAAATAATGGTTTAAACTATCCCAATTTGTTCAAATTTACACATTCAAAAATTTTTTTAAGCCCTTAGCATAATAAATATAAAGTAGACTATGCATAGGTACATCATAGTTAAACTGCTAAAAACTAAAAATCAAGATAATTTAAAATGTTAGTTTTTTAAGACTGTTTCTTTATAGTAGAATATTTAAGTCATTCAAATTATGTTTTGGTACTTGTAATAAGTTCCTGGGAGGACAGGGTAGAAGGATTATTTTCCCTTGGAGCTCACTAAACCTTCCAGGACAATTCTTTGAATTTGGTACATGGCAAATGGATTCTGTTAACTGAGTGTCCTTATTTTGGTCAACTGTAACATTACTAGAAGGCTTCTAACCAAAAATTAATGCAAAAGCTTGTCTTTTGGGGCGCTGATGATTTGTTTTGATTTTGCATTTTATTCACCCAGCTAAAATGCAGTCTTTTTTTTTCAGTATCAATCACAACAAAGTTTTCTACAAATTCAATACAATCACTATCAAAATTGCAATGGAATTTTTCTCAGAGATAGAAAAAACAATTCTAAAATTTATATTGAACCACAGAAGGCCTAGAATAGCCAAAGCAATATTGAGCAAGAAAAAAAAATGCTAGAGATATCACATTACCTGATTTCAAAATATATTACAAAGCTATAGCAATAAAAACAGTATGGTACTGGCATAAAAACAGATACATAGACCAACGGAACAGAATTGACAGCCCAGAAATAAATTTACACATTTACAGTTAACAGATTCAACAAAAGTATGAAGAACACACAATAGGGAAAGGATCATCTCTTCAATAAATGGTCCTGGGAAAACTAGATAACCACACGCAGAAGAATAAAATTAGAACCTCATCTCATTATATTCAAAACTCAATACAAAATGGACTAAAGACACAACATAAGACCTGAAATTGTAAAACTACTAGAAGAAAACAGAGGGGAAAAGCTTCTTGATATTAATCTGGGCAATGATGTTTTTGGATATGACCTCAAAAGCATAGACAACAAAAGCACAAATACACAAATGTGATTGCATCAAACTAACAAGCTTCTGCACAGCAAAGGAAACAATCAACAGAGTGAAGAAACAATGTATGGAACAAGAGACTGTATTTCCAAAGTATACACCTGATAAGAGGTTAATATCCAGAATATATAAGGAACTCAAACAACTTAATAGCAAGAAAACAACCTGATTAAAAAATGGACAAAGGACCTGAATAGACATCACCCTTTTCTGTTTGTTTTGTTTTTTGAGATGGAGTTTCACTCTTGTTGCCCAGGCTGGAGTGCAATGGCATGACCTCGGCTCACTGCAACCTCCACCCCCATGTTCAAGTGATTCTCCTGCCTCAGCCTCCCAAGTAGCTGGGATTAAAGGCATGCACCACCATGCCTGGCTAATTTTGTATTTTTAGTAGAGACGGGGTTTCTCATTGTTGGTCAGGCTGGTCTCGAACTCCCGACCTCAGGTGATCCACCTGCCTTGGCCTCCCAAAGTGCTGGGATTACAGGTGTGAGCCACCATGCCCAGCCGACATCTCTTAAAAGAAGACATACAAATGGCCAACAGGTATATGAAAAATACCCAACCTCACTGATCATCAGAGAAATGAAAATCAAAACCACAATGAGATATCACATCACACCTGCTAGCATGGGCAAGGATGTAGATAATAGGGAATTCTTGTATGCTGTTGGTGGGAATGTAAATTGGCATAGTCATTATGGAAAACAATATGGAAGTTCTTCAAAACACTCAAAATAGAACTACCGAGTGATCCAGCAATCCCATATCTGGTATATATCCAAGAGAAATGAAATCACTATCTCAAAGAGACATCTGTATTCTCATGTTCATTGCAGCATTACTTACAGTAACCAAAATATGGACTTGACCAAGTGTCCATCCATGGATGAATGGATAAAGAAAATGTGGTGTGTACACATATATAAAGGCATATTATTCAGCCTTTGAAAAGAAGGAAATCCTGTCATTTGCAACAACATGGATGAACCTGGAGGGCACTGTGCTAAGTGAAATAAGCCAGGCATAGAAAGGTCGATACTGTAAGATCTCTTCTATACATGGAATCTAAAAAAGTCAAACTTATAGAAGCAGAGTAGCATAGTGGTTCCCAGGGACTGCAGGGTGGAGGAAATGGGGAGATGCTGGTCAAAGGGCAAAAACTTTTAATTACACAGGGTAAGTTCTGGAGTTCTAATATACAGTGTGGTGGCTAAACTTAATATTACTGTATTGTATACTTGAAATTTGCTGAGCAATCTTAAATGCTGTCACCACACGCACACACACAGATGATAACTGTGTGAGGTGATAGATATGTTAATTAGCTTCATAGTGGTAATCATTTCACAATGTATACATATATCAAAATATCACATTTTGCACCCTAACTACATACAATTTTTAGTTAGCAATTAGACCTTGATAAAGCTGGAAAAAAACTTAATCACAACTTCTTACTCAAAGCAGATGGTAGAAAGGTTGAGAACTATTAATAAGCATAAAGGAAATCCGACTACTGGAATCAAGTTTCTCTTAGGATGGCAGAAGACCTTAAAATATCATGAAGCCTTGATTTTTTTAGTTTCTAGAATACATTGTAACTTTCTGCCTGGCAAAGGGTTCTGAATGACTTTGAATGATCATGTATTTGCACAGTGGAATTCCCGTTCTCTTTATTGTCCCCACTATTTGCTTCAAAAATTTTTATTATTGCTTATTTTCTCAGATAGAAACCAGCCCCAATACGTAAAGCATGCCGATGTACAATCTATTGTTGACTATTCTAAATCCTGGACTATTAAAGGAGACCATGTCCTTAAGTAGTTACTGTTAGAAATGTCTCCTTGCTTTCCTACTGCTTTTTGGATGGATTGAACAGGATAGTAACTGTTGAAAGGAGTCTGGAAGAATATTAGAATAATTCTATTCATAAAATCTTGTTGATTTCTTGATCCAGGAATGGGCTGGAATGAGCTCATGAAATGTACTCTTATAAACCTGGGCCCAGAGACACATTCACTATGAAGCAGATGAAGTGTATGTTCTAGAGACTGCCTGCATGCACCCTTTCCTGGGTCCTAGCAAAGTGTTCGTAGTTTGCATAAGATTTTATTTTATTTTTTTAAAAAGAGGGATCCCCCTGCCTGGAGTCACCTTTTACCTTAAGATGCACACTTCAGAGGCCAGATGGGATTCCTCCACTGCTGTGGCTCATTCCATGTTCCAGGGAGGCAGACATAGCATTAAGAGGGAACCGAATGAGGTACTGCAGGTGGCTGAAGCTAACTTTTGTGTAACTCTCCTCTTTGTCCTCCTCCTCCAAGCCCCTGGAGCTGTGCTGTCCAGTACAGTTAGCCACATGTGGCTATGGAACCCTTAAAATATAGCTAGTCCAAATTGAAATTTCAAAGACTTACTATGAAAAAGGGAGTGTTAAATATCTCATTAATACTTTTTTCTATTGATTACATGTTGAACTGATAATATTTTTAACATATTGGGTTAAATAATAGAGCAAAATTATTTCACCTATTTCTCCTCACTTTTTTAATGTGGACACTAGAAAATTTTAAATTCTATATGTGGATGGCTTATATTTCTATTGAATTGCTCTGCCCTGGAGCATTGTTATCAAGTTGCTGGGACCCCAGTGTAGCTACCATTAGTGCTGGATATGGGAAAAGCTGACTTTGTGAGATAAACACTGAAAAGCCTTTGAGCTCTGGCTAATTCACAATATGAATATACATTAAGGAGGTTCTGTCACATTTGTCTGCAGGTTCATGTTGAGCTACTGTGTGACAGTAGATGTGAAACGCATACTGAAAAATAGATGTCAGATGCACTCCACCGAGCCTGGTCAAACAGGAAAGCTTATTTTAGAAAGGGCAGAGGGACCCTGAGTAGGTGAAGTTAGTACTGCTTGCATAAGGTCCACAGCAGGTAAGATTTTAACTTCTTCAATTTTTGAGCCCCAAATCCTGTCTGGATCTGACCTAAACGCTCTGATTTTTTTTTTTTTTTTTTTTTTTAAGACGAGGTCTCCACTCTGGTTGCCTAGGCTGGAGTGCAGATTTAGCAATCATAGCTCACTAGCAGCTTGCAAACTCCTGGCTCAATCAAGGGATCCTCCTGCCTCAGCCTCCTGAATAACTGGGACAACAGGCATGTGCTGCCATGCCTGGCTAAAGCTGTGATGTTATGATTCACTGAAAAAAAAAAAAAAAAAAAAAAAAACAAATCTTCTATAGTCTTCCTACTCAAAGCGTTGTCTGAAAACCAATAGCATCGGAACTACTTGGGAGCCTGTTCAAAATGCAGAACCTCGGGCCCTAGTCCATGCCTACCAAATCAGAATCCATGCTTTAGTAAGATCCCCAGATGATAGTTATGAGAAGTACTTTCTTTCTATGTGGTCCAGATTTTTATTGTGAAAATATAATTAACATTGGATGTAAACATCCATGATTCAAAATCCTGTCGTCCAATAGTGGGTAACTAAGCAGTCCAGGTATAGCCTATGTTGTGATTTCCAGCAAACTAGATCTCCTTTCTTTACCTGCTAGAACATTTTCTGTCCAAGGATGTGATTGGTCCATACCTTCATTGCACTGCAGACCCTTCCAGCCTGTGGCACAGGAACACCCATAGGGGTCAGGGAGACAGAACACGTAAGACTTGCATCCATCTTGTCCACTGCACCTTTCTTTACAAGTTCTGCCAAATGTGTGCCGTTCACAAGCTTTGGGAGGAAAAGAGAAGATGGTTCAGAGTCAAATATGCAACCCTTTGAAATACATAATCCTTTGGATTTATTTCTCCTAGTCTAGTGAATATGGGAAACAGTCAAATCTCAGCTGTGGCGTAGTAGGATGAACACACCCTTATGGCCCATTTTACTGATAGTGAAACTGTCCCACAGAGAGGACATCAGGGACATCACTCACAATCATGCAGGTTTGTGCACTGCACAAACCTAGGGGGCAGCATTCACATTGTAAATATCATAGATCTGTATATTTATTATAACTTTCCAGTGGTTGGCAATAAAGAGCCTTTAGGAAAAGGCACCTTTTTCTAATTCACACACAGGTGCCATCTGACCTAACAGAGGCCATTTAGCTTCCATTCCCATCTGTGTCCAGATCTAAAATTCTAGATCCAGCAATGACGGCTTTTTAAATCCACAGCTTACTTATCAAGTCTCTTGACTTACCCTTCTCACATGTCCTTCCCATAAACCCAGGAGGGCAAATGCATTCTCCAGTATCTTCATGGCAGACACCATTGTTCACACAAACAGTACAGAGACGGTTACATTCAGGTCCCCACTTCTGAGCTTCACATCCTTTTGTTAAGGAAAACAAGGCTGTGGTGAGTAGAGCACATTCACTCAACAAATCTTTACTGAGCACCTACTGTGTGTCAGTCATTTCAGTGGACAATGGTGAATGAAGATAAAATACAGGTTCTGCTCTCTAAAAGTTAATTGTCTAATATGGGAGACAGACATGTCAACATGAAATTGTGATAGAAACAAAGACAAGGAGTACCTAACTCTCTGTCTGATGGATGGAAGAGGGCATAAAGGAAGGCTTCCCAGAGGATATGGTGTGCAAGCTGAATCTGCAGGACCAACTAAGTAGCAAAGAAGATAAGGCTGGAGAGTGTGTTCCAGGCAAAGACAAGGCATGGGAAGAGAACGTGGCCATGTCCAGGGAGCTGCAGGTATGGTTATAGGCTGGCGCTGTGGTTTTCAAAGTGTGGTTTCTGACCAGTAGCATCCCCATCATCTGGGAATCTGTTAGAAATGCAAACGCCAGATCCCACCCAACCATGACCTACTGAATGAGAAATTCTAGAAGTGGCCTAGTAATCTGTGTTTAACAATCCCTGCAGGTGATTCTGATGTATGCTAGAGTTTGAGAACCTCTGGCCTAGAGTATGTGGAGGAGGGATAAGGCTACAAAGAGAACGAGTAGCAGGAACTAGTAGCCTCCACCTATTTTTCAGCTGGAAAACCATATAAGAAGTGAAACAAGATAGGCAAAACCTAAAGTCCAGGGATGGTAAAATCCTTCTAGATTCAGATTTCCTGGCCACTTCTAACACTTGGTGATTTTTGATTGTTAATTAGGTCCTAGGATAGCTTCTAATATAAGGATAACCCAGGGGGTTGGAATGACCCTTTGTGGTCAGGAATTTAGTTTCATTTCTCATCTGAAGGGAACTAATGTCTTTGTCCTGTTGTTAGTCTCATGGTAAGCTTGGGCCTGTGCCTACAGCTGATGGAACCTTATAATTTCTTTAGCAAGAACTCCTGGTTATCAGTATTTTCTCTACAGTAATCAAGAAGACTGCCAACACACATAATTTCTTACAGTCTTCCACTTAATAGACAAAGGTACAAAATGTCCAAAAACTAATATTTATATTCCTCAATACATAATGGGAAAGAGGTTTTGTACAATTAGTGATTTCTTGAGAGCCAGACTGCAGGTTATTTACACATGTTGAAAACTAATGGTGGCAGGCAATGTAGATGGCAATGAGCTTCCTGTGACATTAAACTGTACCTAGCCCTGTACCTACCTACAGACCTATCCCAGCGTCACTTCTCATCCCAGGAAGGAAGAAAGAATAAATAAAGCTTTAGGGAATAATAGGGGTGATTTCTTGGGGATGGAGAGGTCAAGAAAAGAGTTTGTTGATAAGCAACAAGTATACAATTAGGCATCTATTTTCTTCAAAGGCCTTGTGATTTTGTATTTTAAGAAACCCTACTTTCGAAAATCTTGCCAGAGAACAAATCTACAGAAAAGAAAATCCTATTGTGATTTTTTAATAAAAAATCTTTAAGCACTGACTGTTTCTAAGTTTCAATTCAGCCTGTAGAGATATTGATATGGTTTGCCTCTGTGTCCCCACCCAAATCTCATCTCCAATTGTAATCCCCACATGTTGAGGGAGCGACCTACTGGGAGGTGATTGGATCATGGGGTGATTTCCCCATGCTGTTCTCCTGAGAGTGAGAGAGTTCTCATGAGAGCTAATGGTTTTATTTTATTTTATCTTATTTGAAAAAGAGTCTTGCTCTGTTGCCCAGGCTGGAGTGCAGTGGCAAGATCTCGGCTCACTGCAACCTCTACCTCTCAGGTTCAAGCTATTCTCCTGTCTCAGCCTCCCAAGTAGCTGGGACTACAGATGTCCACCACCACGCCCAGCTAATTTTTTTGTATTTTTAGTAGAGACCAGGTTTCACCATGTTGGCCAGGCTGGTTTTGAACTCCTGACCTAAGTGATCCACCCACCTCGGCCTCCAAAAGTGCTAGGATTACAGGCATGAACTACCATGCCCCGCTGAGCTACTGGTTTTAAAGTGTGGCATTTCCCCACTTTGCATGCACATGCTCGCTCTCTCCTGCCACCTTGTGAAGAAGGTGCTTGCTTCCCCTTTGTCTTCTGCCATGACTGTAAATTTTCTGAGGCCTCCCCAGCCATGCAGAACTGAGTCAATTAAATCTCTTTTCTTCATAAATTACCCAGTCTCAGGTAGTTCTTTATAGTGGTGTGAAAACGGACTAATACAGATACCCTACAGTTAAGAGAAGTGGACACATGCCTTCATCTCATTTCTTCATAAACATCAATGAACTCATACAGGGGAGAAATATTCTTAAATGGGATGATTGTGATCCAACTTAAACTTTCTTAGAATGATTTTAGATATTAGCTGTGCTTGTCGAATGGTTTCATTAAAATACTCCTAACCACAAAGGAGAATGAACACATACTCGTAGCAAACTGAAAAGAGACAGCTTGGATATCAAAATGTGTTTGAAATCTTTTGCTCTATCTTTAAAGGTCAGGTGAATTTCATACTCTAGTTTATAGGTTTGTTTTAATATTAAAGTTTTTTTTAAAGCTTTAAGCCTTTTACCACTGTGTTCTTGTGATATAATAATATATGTTATATATATAGTCTCTTATATTTTATATATATATACACACACATATATACATATATATATGTATGTATGTGTGTATATATACATATATACACACACACACACACACACATACACACGTATAATATATATATAGTCTCTTCCCTGGTTCCTGGCACAGAGTTCCTAAAACCCCTGGAATCTCTGGAGTGGTAAGAGTGCCTTTCGTATGCTAATGAGAGGACTGGTGGCTGGTGGTCCCTAGATAGTTTCGGATGAGGGTTAGTCACCAGAAATACCAAGGCATGATTAGAGAGTTGTGATATTCAGCCTCACCCCCGAATCTCTAGGGAGGGGCTAAAGGCTGCATATTGAATTGATCAATGGCCAATGATTTAATCAATTATGCCTACCTAATGAATCCGCCATAAAAACCCAAAAGGACAGGGTTCAGAGAGCTTCCAGATCACTGAACACACGGAGGTTCCTGGAGGGTGATGTACCTAGAGAGCACACGGACGCTCTGCACCCCTCCCCATACCTTGCCCTGTGCATCTCTTCCACCTGGCTGTTGGTCTTATCCTTTGTAATATTCTCTATAATAAGATGCTAAATGTGTTTCCCTGAGTTCTGTGAGCCCTCCTAGCAAATTAACCCAACCCAAGGGGGAGTCTTGCCTCCAATTTATGATATATGGTCAGTCAGAGACATAGGTCACAACCTGGGGCCTGCAACTGGCATCTAAAGTAGGGGCAGTTTTATAGGACTGAACACTTAACTAGTAGGGTCTGATGCTATTTCCAGGTAGAGTCAGAATTAAGTCAAATTGCAGGATACCCAGTTGATATCTGCTAGAGAACTGGATAGGGTGTAAGGAAAAATCCCTACACATTGGTGTCAGAAGTGTTGTGTTCAGTGAGAGCAGAGATTAGGAAAAACACTTTGATTTTCCTATCTCAAACAACTATATATCAACATGCATAGACAGTTTGACCTTCCTAGAAGATGTACCCCATTTACCCTCTGAGTATACCTAGTACATGGTGTTATATCAGACTCCAGAGAAACTATCTAAATGAAATAAAAGCAAATTGCTTCCTTGCCATTCAGTCTCTCCTGAGTAGTGGAGTAAAAGGGGATGTCACTTGCTTCTCCCAAGTCCACAGAAACTTCATGTAAAGGTAGCTGTGAGGCAAGCTATTAGAAGCTGAATATTGCAGTTTTGCTATCATCATAAATTATATTTTTTAAAGATTCATCTTACAAAAAGGCTGCTCTGACATTTAATAGAAGTCAAGCACAGTAGTCATCTAGGAGGAAACAGGTCCTGGGTACATGGAAAGATTCCTCTCGACTCAAGCCCAAATAGTCCTGCCTATAAAACACCTTGCTATATTTTATGTCCACAGAGGGGGCTAAGCATGGAGCATAAACTAGATGAACCACACTTCTCATACTTCTATTGTCATTTTTCAATATTTATTTAGGTAATTATACATGTGCCTACTCTGATTGGGAATGACCCAAAGGACAGGGATTTATCTTATGATCCTGTATTCTCAACACCAACACAATTCTTGGCACAGATTTATAATCAACACATTTTGGCAAACGAATGGGGGAACATAATGCAAAGCAAATGAATTGGAGATGCCAGTCATTAGAGGAATGACAGAGAAGTCCAGGCATTTAGACCCGAAGACTTCAATATTTAATATTATGAAAACCTGATATAGCTGGGGAGAATTCAGGGCAAATCATTTTCTTTCTATTCATCAAGTTCCTGTAAAAATTACAGGAAAATGTAATGGTGATATTTATGCCCCACTTCAATAGTTATAATGGAGAAAAAAAGTTTTACTAGTTCTAACTCTTACATTTTTCAAAACTGAAAATAAAAATCACACTTAAGAGTTAAATGACCTGGGAAGTGTGGGATTTGCAGGAGGCAATGTTTAAGTAGACTTTAGTCTAATCCAAGAGGTCCAACTCATCCCCCTAGAGCAGACACCTTTCAGTGAGACTGCTTTACTCATTGTGATCCCCCTTTTTATATGGATGATTATGCTGTACAAATGTGAGCTTCTAGTGCCTGTAACTTGTAGTACGTGGATCCACTCTTGTCTATAGCTCACTGGTCTAGGCTGATAGACATCTAATATATGTTAGGCCAATCTCATTATTTATCCTGGAAATTCAAAATTTGGAAGTGAAAGAAACATTGCTGAAGCTGAGTCATGGTAAAAGCAGCATCTTTGAGAGAAAGCCCTCTCCCCTACCTCCCCACACCCACCACAACGGAGCCTCAGCTCTTCCTTGAAGTTTATCTTTACTGGAACTTGCTTTATAGTGGTTTTTTTTTTTTTTTTTTTTTTTTTTTTGAGACAGGGTCTTGCTCTTTCATCCAGCCTGGCCCGCTGCAGCCTCGACCTCCTGAGTTTGAACTATCCTCCTACCTCAACCTGCCAAATAGCTGGAACTACAGGCATGCATCACCATGCCTGGCTAATTTTTGTATTTTTTGTAGAGATGGGGTTTTGCCATGTTGCCCAGGCTGGTCTCAAACTCTTGAGCTCAAAGGACCTCTCAAAGTGCTGAGATTACAGGCATGAGCCACGATACCCGGCCACTTTTCAGCTTTCCCATCAATTTATTAAGAGTCCTTAGTGTCCTCCTCTTGTATGGTTTGGCTGTGTCCCTACCCAAATCTCATCTTGAATTGTAGTCCCCATAATCCCCATGTGTTGTGGGAGGAACCCAGTAGGCGGTAATTTAATAATGGGGGCAGTTGCCCTCATGCTGTTCCCATGATAGTGAGTGAGTTCTCATGAGATATGATGGTTTTATATGGTGCTTTCCCCCTCCTTCACTCTCATTCTTCTCTCTCCTGCCACCATGTGAAGAAGGATGTGTTTGCTTCCTCTTTTGCCATGATTGTAAGTTTCCTGATGCCTCCCCAGCCATATTGAACTGTGAGTCAATTAAACCTCTTCCCTTAATAAATAACCCAGTCTCAGGTATGTCTTAATAAAGAGCATGTGAAATTAGAAATGATTTGCCCTGAGAAAAGAAAATGATTTGCCCTGAATTTTCCCCAGCTATGTCAAGTATTTGTAATATTAAATATTTAAGTCTTCAGGTCTAAATACCTGGGTTCCTCTGTCATTCCTCTGATGATTGCTATCTCTTATTCATTTGCTTTGCAGCATAAGAACAGACTAATACCACCTCCAACCAATCCCTGGTTTTTGCTTAAGAAGCCATAGTTCGTTTCTATTACCTGCAACTAAAATCCTAACAACCTAAAACTACACCATCACAAATGGTGGCCTCTCCATCACTTACTCCGGACTATCAGCCTGGTGAAGGCCGAGGTGAAGAGGTTTCCTCCTATATACCTGGCCGAGTACACTCCAGCATCCTGGGGCTGAGCATGAGGCAGGTGTACTTCTAGAATATCAGGTACTTCATGCCGAGGCACTGAATGGATGAAGGAACCTAGTAAGAGGGAAGAGGGAATAACAATAGGTCACACTGAAACATTCCTGTTTCCTTGTCTGGTTTCTCCACTTAATCAGCTTTCCCTGACGTGGTAAAGAAAATGTGCTCTCACATATTGGATGTGGGAGAAGAATGAAAAGGCTGAACTATTCAATACTCTCCCAATAGTCAAGATAGTCATAGTGATAAAACAGATAGGTTAGTCTGTGGGATCTACCACCAAACACATAAAGGTGGGAGTAGTCTAAGTTCTTACATTCTACAGGGAGAAGTGAACATAGTTGGCAGGCAAAGTTAGGTGAAAAATGAGAGGTAACCCTGTCAACTAACCAATTAACCAGGAGATATCTATAATCGCTACTCCAGTCTGGAAGTCCTATCCACTCACAGACTTCAGAATGATCCCCATCAATATTCCAGCTGGATCAGGCAACTGACACTGGGTGGTATCAAACCATAGCTAGGTTCTAGACACATTTGGATTACGCAGTTGGACTGTCGGAACTGCTAACAATTGGCTTCCCATGTTTACTGTGGTAATTTCCTAAACCTTGCAATCAACAATGTCAGAATGAAAGAAACTCACATTTTACATGGCTGAAGCTGGGATCTCACATTATGATGGGGTTTTATTGTATGCACATATACCATGTACATTCATATATATGAATTCCACTTTAATATTCTTAAGTAACCAAATATGTCACCTAAGAGGGCTTCTATCATACACAGAATTTGAAAGCTTGCATCATAGCTGCTTTACTTCAAACATCTGCCCACAAGACCTCAATAGGAAAATGATCCAATATGTTGTATGTTATCTGATATCTCACATCATAATGGGGAAAGCAATGAAACACATACTCACCATTTTTGTAAATCACTGCATCTTCTTCTTTAATCAATACCTTTTTGAAAGATATGTTTACATTATCTCCCTTGTCCACAGTCATAGTTAAAGTAGCTGGTAGGAAGGAAGCTTTTAAAAGAGAGAAAACAAATACCAAAAATGGGGTCACACATTTTCTCCAGGAGCAATTGAACTTTGAGACTCAGAAAATGAGGGCTGGCACTTGCTAGATGTCAAATGGTTTTTGTAATGTGAAAAACAGTGGTGGCTAATTTACACTCCATAAGAGTGTAAATATATACAAACAATATGCCTATACACAATTTTTCTATTCAGTGGTTGGGGAGGTGAGGACTTTGTGTTGGTTAGTTCAGAGTGAATATCCCTTATCTGAAATACTTAGGGCCAGAAGTGTTTCAGATTTTATTTTTCCATTTTGAAATATTTGCATTATGCCAGCTAAGGATCCCAAATCAGAAAATCTGAAATCCAAAATGCTCCAATGAACATTTCCTTTAAGCATCAAATTGGCACTCAAATATTTTGGATCTTGGGGCATTTCAGATTTCAGATTTTGGATTTGGAATACTCAACCTATACCTATTATCAAACTAAGTCCTGATACTAACAACAAACTACATTAACTATGAATCTGCCATCCTTTTCCAATCCCAACCAAGTTTTCTCAAAGCGGAAAAAAATACGAATGAAATCTGAGTTTCCCCAAAGTGAAAGAGAAAAAAACATTTGCCAAATGGCTTTTCCCCTGGTCCTTTTGTGTTGTTGTTGTTCCAAATAATTCTAATTCTAATTCTAATTTCCATGCATTTCTCAAATAAAATGAGCAAAATGCTGGACTTACTA
Organism: Rhinopithecus bieti; assembly: GCF_001698545.2. Lineage (NCBI taxonomy): Eukaryota > Metazoa > Chordata > Mammalia > Primates > Cercopithecidae > Rhinopithecus > Rhinopithecus bieti. Next base: position 3,112,158 of record NW_016804595.1, on the reverse strand, counting down.
CTCATGGTGTAAATATTGGAAGATTGAAGAATAAAGACAAGGATAGAATCTAATATCTTGCCTTCTACCTTTTAATTATATATGTATGAACTGACATAGTTATGGAACTGGACAGTACTGAGATGTAACTGGGAAAATTATTTTATATTTGACTTATAAAATCATAAGCCAAGGCTGGGCACAGTAGCTCATGCCTGTAATCCCAGTCCTTTGGGACGCCAACATAGACAGATCACCTGAGGTCAGGAGTTCGAGACCAGCCTGGCCAACATGGCGAAACCCAGTCTCTACTAAAAATACAAAAATGAGCCAGCAACTTTCTTCCAGCAACAAGAGTTTCTGAATTCCTTTAACTTATATCATAATCTGCAGAAAGCCAAACTCTGTGAGATAAGGAGGTATTGACTTTAGGCTTTAAGTTAAGCCAATGTTAACAATATAAGGCTCACCACTAAAAGAAGAGAAACAGTCTATCTAACTTTCCTCAATAGGAGGGCAAGAGAGAAGAGAAGGAAACAAAAGACATAAAATGAGAACCAAAGGACCAGAGAAAATCATGGCGTGGAAAAGATAGAATAAGGTGGCAGAAGTTATGCCAAATATATATTAAAAGGCAGGAGCTCATATCAAATTGAGATCAGAAAGTCTTAGATTCTAGAATCTTAATTCTAAAACACACACACACATAAAACTGTGTGCTCTTTTCATGAAGTATGCATTCAACATAATGGCACATAAGATTGCAAATAAAGGGATGTAAAAATATATAGCACACTAACACTAACTAAATAAAACTAGTATTGCAACATTTATACAGAAAAAATTATTATAAAGCTAAAAAACTGTTAGGGATAAAGATGGTCATTATGTAACGATAAAACAGAACCATCTACTGATAAAACCCTGTTAGATTTTATTCACATGTCATGTTCAGGAAGATATTGTAATCCTGAAATTATATATGCATCTAACGACAGAATTTCAAAGTTCATGAAACAAAAAGTGTCAGAATTAAAGAAACTGACAAATCCATAAGCACAGTGGAAACTTTCAGAAATTAATCAAAAAGACTGAAAAGTACTAAGAAAATATTTAGAAGATTTTAATAATGCTATTAGAGATCTGTTGAATATTCATTTACCCCTTGCTCAGTTACTGAAATACACATTATTTACCAGAACATTACCTATTTATCCACAAAGCACATCTCTGTTAATAACAAATTCTCTGACCAGAATGCACCTAAATTAGAAATTAATAGCAAAACATCCTGCCCCGCAAAGTAAGAATTCCTATAAAGATTCAGACCAGGACCAAGCCTTGGGATTGTACGGATCCTGCTGAGGACCTTGTGATGAACCAGCTGGTCACTGTGCCCTCATTCTCATCTCATCCATAGCTTTCAGATGGTGATTTGAGAAAGACTAATCAAGTGTTTTGTGCACCACTGGCTAAGACAGCTACCCTGTGAGAGCAAAAGATGCCTCCAAACCATGCTCAGAAGGACCTGGGCTTTAGGCTTGTCTGCTTGCTTTCACTGGCTGTGGGCTGTGCCTGCTGACCCTAGTATGGGTGCCTTGCACAGACTCCCCTGGTGGTCAGGTATGTGAATGCCTTTGGTGCAGATGATGACTGGGGCAAACCCAGAGAGACCACGGGGTAGATCATTCCAGCAGTGTGAGCGCTGGAATCAGACACATTCCTGGGCTTGGATCCACCCTCTCCCACCCTTTTTGAAAGAGTTGCTTCACCTCTGCAAATCTCAGTTTTCTCATGTGTAATTGAAAAGTAATAATACCTACCTTCAAAGGTTGTTAGTAATATTAAGTGATGTAGGCTAAGCCCTGAGGTGCTTAGAGGAGGTCAGTATCCTTCTAATATAAACAGCAACACTGCTGTGCTGACATTTCTGATATGAACCTGAGGGACACTTTTCTCCAGAGCACTAAAATGAACCAGCCATAAAGGAGGAGCAGACAGGGAACTGGATGGTGAGGAGGGCTGGCTTTGCGGGGCTTCTGCTCACATTGCCAAGTGCTTCATTTAGCCCTCCAAATGCATGCAGCTCTTGCTCTCTGTGGCATGCTCCTGGACTCCTATGAGAATTTTTTTCTGACCATTTCATGCTGTTGTTCCTGTCTATGTGGTTTGTTTATATTTTCTGCTCCTTTGTGTCAGAATTATTTAGCTGACCGTGGGACTTCTCACTCAGTATTGTGTTCTGAAAGGAACCAAGGTTCCCCAGTAGGCTCAACTCCAAGTAGCTTTCCCCCCCTACTCTGCGGCTCTTTATTATTTAGGACTGTGCTTTTTAAGCTCCTGTTTTCTTAGGGGCATTATCACACCAGAGTTTCACCGCTGTCCAGAGTTTACCTCTGCATGAATGTCTCTAGGCTGGTTGTTCTCTGCTGAGTACTAACGAAGGAAATCCAACATTCATGTCCTACTTTGGGCTTTCTGATGACACAGGAGCCTGGCTTGTATTTCAGTACACATATATTGATGTCATGTGACTTGACTAGACCATAAAAACAACAAGAACATTTTAATAGCGCCTACTATGGACCAAGCACTGTTATAAGCACTTTACACAAATTTAATTGTCAGCCTGGGCGCGGAGGCTCACGCTTCTAATCCCAAAACTTTGGGAGGCCAAGGTGGGATATCTTAAGGCCAGGAGTTTGAGACCAGCCTAGGCAACACAGTGAGACCTCCTCTCTACAAAAAAATGTTTAAAAATTAGCCAGGTATGGTGGCATATGCCTGTAGTCCCAGCTGTTCAGGAGGATCACTTGAGCTTAAGAAATCAAGACTGTAGGCCAGGCATGGTGGCTCAAGCCTGTAATTCTAGCACTTTGTGAGGCCGAGGTGGGCAGGTCACAAGGTCAGGAGATCAAGACCATCCTGATTAACACAGTGAAACACCATCTTTACTAAAAATACAAAAAATTAGGCGTGGTGGCGGGTGCCTGTAAGTCCCAGCTACTCAGGAGGCTTAGGCAGAAGAATGTCGTCAACTCAGGAGGCAGAGCGTGCAGTGAGCCAAGATCGCGTCACTGCACTCCAGCCTGGGCGACAGAGTGAGACTCTGTCAAAAAAAAAAAAAAGAGAGAGAGAGTTCAAGACTGTAATGAGCTACTGCACCCCAGCCTGGGCAACAGAGCGAGACTCCAACTAAAAAAAAATTACTTTTTTAAATATCCCTATGAGACAGGTGCTACAATTATCCTAATTTTACAGATGAGGAAATTAAGGTACAGAGAATCTAGGTAACCTGTCCAAGATCACATAGCATATACATGGGAGAGCCAGGATTTGAACCAAGGAATCTGGCTCTGCATGCTTTCATAGATTATGTAATGTTAGCACTCAAAAGGCTTTAAGGTCCAACCACCTCATTCTATAAATGATATTGCCGAGGCCTAGGTTAGAAGATAACTTGCTTAAGATCATTTGGATGGGCTAATTCATGGGCAGAACTTAACTAAAAATATAATTCCTTATTCCTTAAGGGCTGGAGAAGAAAGTAGGTGGTAGTAAAAGTTACACACAAGTGAAAACACAGATGAAAAACAAGTGAGCTCAATTTCAGTCATCTCCTTTTAGTTTACTTATTGTATAAGTACCACAGGAAATAATGTAGTTTTATATCTGTGATTATTTTGTGCAATTTCACCATAGTCCTGTGAAGACAGTATAGCTACAGTTTATCCATATGGGAGATGCAGTTGAGAAAGACTAAGTCCCTTACCCAAGGCCTGTCAACAGTGAATAAATGTGGAAGTTGAGACACAAACTCAAGACCTCCACCCCTAGTTCTCCAGACTTATCTTCTCCAGGTCCACATCCTTAGCTCTCAATTCCAGCCACTTTGAACTGTATTCAGTTCCTTAGCCAGACCTCATCACTCACGTCCTAGTCATGAGTTTTCTTTCTTCTTTTCTCATCCTTTTCTCCTAAGCGTCGTCAGTTCCTACTCATTCATCAGTTTCCATTTAGGTATCTCCAGAGACCTCACACAACACTTGGAACACAGGTTAGACGCTCTCATAGCTACTCCCTAAATACCCCTGCATTTTTCCATTATAGCCCCACTCATGGTATATAACCCCTACTAGATTGAGTGTTCCAGGAGGGCAAGATCACATCTGGTTTGAAAGGTAGCACAGGGTGATGGTTAGAGCCAAGCTTCTAGAATCAGGCCTGACTTCACCTTCCCAGATCCAACACTCCATAGCTAGTGAATGCACATAAGTTACAATAGCTAAGCCTCATCTATTAGTGGGGTCTTAACAGTCCTCATCTGATATATATTTGATAAAGACTAAGTTAGTAATACATATAAAGTTGCTAGGGGAATGTCAGGCATACAAAGGAAAATGTGTGGCACAAATAGAGGCTCAAGAATAATTGTGGTGGCCGGGCGCGGTGGCTCACGCCTGTAATCCCAGCACTTTAGGAGGCCGAGGCGGGCGGATCACGAGGTCAGGAGATGGAGACCACCCTGGACAACATGGTGAAACCCCATCTCTACTAAAAATACAAAAACAAGCTGGGCATGGCAGTGCGTGCCTGTAGTCCCAGCTACTCGGGAGGCTGAGGCAGGAGAATCGCCTGAACCCAGGAGGCAGAGGTTGCAGTGAGCTGATGTTGCACCACTGCACTCCAGCTTAGGTGACAGAGCAAGACTCCGTCTAAAAAAAAGAAGAAGAAGAAGAAGAAGAATTATGGAATGAAAGTATAAATGAACTAAACTGTTTCAGATTTTCCCATTTTCTTGATGCTTTTAACATATTCCTTTGTGTTATTTAACTGCAAATGGCTCTCCTCAATCAACTTCATAAATCATGTTTGGGAAGTTTGATATTCTTAATATAAAGCTATTTCTCAAATGAAAGTAGGAATAAAATAACCCTCTGTTTCTTCTAATGGATCAGTTTGAAACAGGTCTTTGGATCTGAAAATGTTTCAAACTTTATATATAATTTCCTACCCCCAAATGAAATCACCAATGAGGTTTGAGTCAAACTGCTGTTGACTATTTTGGATGATGCCATTGATAAAAACCAGTTTGGCTGTTTGGGGTGTATGAGCCAATGTAAGCTGTGTTTGGGCACATCTCAAATGGATTTTCCACTTCCTCCACAGATGTACGAGTCAGCAGCAAGCAGGAATATATTGATGTTTATTTTATCCTGCTGCGTCCCTAGGCAGGCATTTCTGAGTTTCCATGATGTTTTAATAACGAATTAATAGTGACATGAAAACATAGTTTTGGAGGTTTTTCCTGATTCACCATAAAGGATTTCACTTTCCTCAAACCAGATTTCCCCCACTGGATGGTCAGCAAGAAAACAGAACCTGTTCACCAGCTTGAGATGCTGTTATTGTTAAAATACAGGAGGGAACATACTACCTATTTTTCCATTTTGTGTAAAACTCCATAATATGTTAATGCATAGTAAAAATTTCTACAATTGAGTAGGAAAATTGTCTCACCAATTTATTACTCAAAGAAATGATAATAATCACAGTTGTTAAACATTTACTGTGAAGCAGATAATGTAATTGGTAATAGTTAAGTGCCTTATTTAATTTTCAAATACGTGTGATAAAATCTCTATCCCTATTTTTTTCCACATGAGGAAAAATTATGACTTCAATTAAGTAACTTGTCCTGAGCCACACCACTCAGTCGCAGAGGTAGACTTGAACCCATATCTGTCTGACTTCCACTCTCATACCTCTACTCTGTGCCCTGCGTTGCTTTTTAGGGCTTCAGGTGGAATCATTGTACTTTATAAAACAAGAGCTCAGAATCAGGGAGAGTTGTTAACATTAAGTGAGAATGTTATCGAAAGGGTAGTGTAGTGGTAATAAATACTGTCTCTGAAGTCAGATCACTTGGCATCAAATGCTATTCCCACCGTTTACAAGCTGCTATTATTCTTACTACTATGTACCTTATTCTGCAGCAATGTATTGCGTAACCTAAGCTTTTAAGGACACATTCACTGTGCAAATCAATGCTTCTTGTCTATACCAACTTATTTAAAACAAAACAATTTTGTAGGTATTATTATACCCATTTCACAGATGATGAATAATTGAGACCAATAGAAGTTAAATAACGTGCCAAAGGCCACACGGCTGGTGAGTGATGGAGAAAGAATTAAAACTCAGGTGAGTATAACTCTAAAAGCCATCTTCTCATTAGTGTTTCTCACTATCCAGGTCTGCCTTTGCCTCATTTAACTGAAATTAAGCCATCCTTTACCTGTGGTTACCTAGACTCTCAGTTTGGGGGGATCATTACAGTGGGTTTTTAACTCGCAACATTTCTGGTCCAGTTTGCTTTACATGTTCTTATTTATACATTGTCAAGGATGACCTCTGGACAGTGCAGCGAGGACACAGTGGCACTTCACATTTTGTTCCCACGAAATGACTGGGGCATAATCTCAGATCATCTTCCTTTAGAATGTGGAAACATCAGCAGAAGAACATTAGTCTGTATACAAGTCAAATCCAAAATGACACACGTGAAAAATAATAGAGCTGACTTTCAGCCATGATAGCTTTGGCACACCTCACATCCCTTTGTTCAACCTCTCTTCCCTCAACGGAGAGCTGCATTCCTGGGAATTTCTGTTGCGCACTTTTCCCACTTGCCCTGCTGTCATTTAAAGGTGAACATTCTAGTTTTGCTAAGAAAACCCTTTCCTTCATTTGTAATGAATAGCAATTTTATTACTTTTGACCTTAAAATGAGTTTCCTGCCTTCAAATCTTTTCATTACTACCATTAGCAAATTCAAAGAAACATTTTCAGGTGGACCCTAATTAGAGGCTAACTCTAAACCCCTGCTGCTCAAAGTGTGGTCCATGGTTGAGCAGATTCTCATCACCTGGGACATGTAGAAATGCAGAATCCCAGGACTCTCCCAAACAACCTATTAAATCAGATTCTGCATGTTTACAAGACCCACAGGTGATCTGTAAGCGTGTTCAACTTTAAAAAGCATTGATCCAAAAAAATATACAGACTACAGATGGTTAGATTATAAAAGAAACAGTCAATCAGCAATGTGCAGAGGTGTGTTACTTAACTGGATCAGCTTTCTAAAAGTAAGGCCTGGTGCAGTGGCTCACACCTGTAATCCCAGCACTTTGAGAGGCCAAGGTGGGAGGATAGCTTGAAGCTGGTAGTTCAAGACCAGCCTGGGCAGCAAAGAGGACCCTGTAGCTACAAAACTGTTTTTTAATTAGCCAGGCATGGTGGTGCATGGCTGTGGTCCCGGCTACTTAGGAAGCTGAGGTGGGAGGATAGTATGAGCCCAGGAGGTCAAGGCTGCAGTAAAGTATGACTGTGCCACTGCACTCCAGCCTGGGCAACAGCAAGACCCTGTCTTAAAACAAACCAACCAACCAAGCCTAAACAGCTCACAATGTGATTATTTCATGTAATGACAAGTCCTCGGTCCACAGCTCCTGTGGTTGTGATGATATTAATTTGTAAAAGACTCCTTCATTTTAGGAATCAGCAGCCCAGACAAAGTGGCTGATAGGGGAGAGGCTAGATCATTCCAGGCAGAACAAAGGGAGGTCACCTCAGCTGGAATTCTGTACCTTCCTCCCAGCAGACAGCATCAAGAGCACCAGAAGTCTACCTGCCTGTCCAGGCCTGGAACCTTAGAATACAATTATTAAATAATGTTTGCAACACCATCTCCTTCAACTGCCATCACATAGGTGGACTGGTCTAAAGATTTAGCTTAAGGCCCAGTTTTATTTTGAGAGAAAGACTTCATCACATCATTGCCTTGTGGGGTAGTAGAAAGCCTTAATAATCCTCCCTTAGAGGAGGCTTTCAAAATCCTCCTGCAAAATTCTGGTGTTTTCTGAGCTAGACCTGGGTACTCGACTGCTAAAATTAAATCATGTTCCTTTTCCAAGAATGGCAGCCTGCAAAGAGGACCCTAATTCTTCATTCCTCCCCACATCCCTGACTCTTCGTCATTTCAACTTGTAGTGCCCTCTCACTCTGACACTAGGCTCAGCTACTTAACTGGCTTAGGTCGATACAATGAAGCAGAAGTGATAGTGTACAATTCTGAGCCTAGGTTGCAAGGAGTCTCATGTCTACATCTCACGTACATGAGATGAGACTCCTTGCAACCTCGGCTGAGAATCGTACACTATGACCTTATATGACCTTAGCCTGCTATAGTTTAAGGAACTGAGCAAAGTTGCCCCAGCCAAGGCCAGCCTACTAAGCCTATAGCCAGGCAACACTATATATGTAAGGAATCCCAGCCAAGGTCAATACATCCATCTAATTAACTGTGTTAATTAGTTGTGTAGCTGACTTAGACTCACAAACTATAATGCTCATTATTGTATGCCACTGTGGTTTGTGGTTATGTTACACCACATTATTGTGGCAATAGAAAATTGGTACACTGGCCGGGCACAGTGGCTCACACCTGTAATCCCAGCACTTTGGGAGGCCACGGCGGGCACATCACGAGGTCAATAGATCAAGATCATCCTGACCAACATGGTGAAACCCGTCTCTACTAAAAATACAAAAAATTAGCTGGGCATGGTGGTGCACACCTGTAGTCCCAGCTACCTGGGAGGCTGAGGCAGGAGAATCACTTGAACCCAGGAGGCGAAGGTTGCAGTGAGCTGAAATCATGCCACTGCACTCTAGCCCAGTGACAGAGTGAGACTCTGTCTCAAAAAAAAAAAAAAAAGGAAAAAAGAAAATTGATATACCAAGTAACCAATTAAATTGAGTTACTGATGTATATTCCCCTTCTAAAATTCTTATTTATATTTAATCTTCTCCTGAAAATATTAACTTCCATTAAGGGTATTTAGGGACAAGCAAAGCAATGTATCACATGAAAAATCAAGTAAGAAAGCTCAAAATAGTCAGTAGTTTGGCAATGAACACTTGTTTTCATTGCTATAATTTTCATATTAGATACATGTAACAGAGTCATATATCCGTAAGTACCATGATGCCCTTAGTAGAACATATGAAATATTTCATTTGATCTCACAATGTAGGCACAATATATAGTTAAGGGGTTGGACTGCGTAGTTTCCTTTATCTCTAACATTCCATGTACCAGATACAGCGATGCATGGAAAGAGGCAGGCAAGATCGTCAAGCTCTACACTCAGGTAGCACATGCCCTGCCCCTGAGGGAGCAGCTACCAAACAAAAGGAATGTGTGTGCCTCAGTGGGCCTCACCTGCCCAAAACTTAGGGGCATGTTACCTTGTTGACGCATCTTCATGGTTCGTATCCTTATTGCCTCTCCTCGAACTCGCCCTTCACAGAAGTAAGCACCATTGATCTTACTAGCCTTTTCTCTCTTCCAAACAACTTTTTTAGCCCATTCTCTGGTCACATCTTGAGTAACTTCCAGTGGATCCTGGTGCTGGTTCATTAAGGCTTCAAAGTCCCTTCCTATGGTGATGGGCTCATGGGGGTGCCACCCAGAGGCAATGCAGGTAAGAGATGTTTCGGCATCAGAAACAAGAGGTAGGGAATTGATCAAGATCAAGTCCATGGCACCTTCCACAGTTCCTAAAAGGAAAGAGAGAGAATAATGTATGACTAAGGCTATTAACACGACCCCATAGGGTAAACTGGTGCTCACAAAGCCTTGTCTTAAAAAAGTTGTGTGAGTATTCTTTCTACAATGCTATTCTGACCATGTGTGTGTGCCTATCTTCCACTGGACAAAATCCAAAACTCTTTACCAAGGCATCAAGACCCTTCATCAGTTAAATCCTGCTAACGTCCCCAGCCCCACTGCATACCCTAGTTGCAATGGACTACCCATTATTCCCCCAATAAGCCATGCACTAGACATAGTTGGGTATTCAGGAAATGTATGTTGTATTAAGAAGAATTAATAATAATGATATTATAATCATTATTCATTATATTTAATTATTAGTTATTATTTGATGCTAATGTGATACTGTCACAATAATAAAGTATTCTAAAGAAATATATCAACTACATAAACTTATGCCTTATAGATTCTCATTTTGAAAGAATTGCTCAATTCCACATTAAATACCTCAAGATAAATGACAGACGGTGACTAAGTGAAGTCTGCATTTCCCTCATTTACTCCATCAGGATGGGCCTCATTTACTCCATCAGGACTCTTGTAAAGATTAAATAAGATAAAATACACAACTTGCCAACCACTCTGTCTGTTATATATTGCATACTCGGTGATTATTATTTCATTTCTCTTTATACTGTTTCCTGAACACTTAGTCCCAAACCTTACCCTCTCCCCAAATGTAAAAATAAAACCTTGCCCAAACTTTATTTTATGAATTTGTTCTGTAAATGAGGAAGTATACTTTTAAAAAGAAAATCCTCTCATGTTATTTTCTCACATTTCTCTTTCTCTCTCTCTCCCCTCCCCCCCACTCCCATCACTTTTTTTATTTCTAAAGGTTCTAACATGAGCAGATAGAGTCTGTGCCTATTCTCTCCTCTTCAAATGTGGAAATATCCGGGATGGAAAATGTTCTCTAGCTCCAGTGATGGTTGGCTCTCAAGTCTGCATAAAACAATCAGGAGACTAGAAAGAGCAACTGAGTGATGAGGGCCCAACTAGAGTCTCAGAGACCTTTGTGTAGAAGTGATTCAAATAAGCTACATGTTATCTTATTGAATATCCATTAAATTCAGCAACTCTGTGAGGTATGCACCATTATCTCAATTTTAAATATGAAGAGATGAAGGCTCAAAAGATTGAGCAGCTAGTTTGATTTTCCACAGCTATTGAAGGCAGAGCTGGGATTCAAATGCTCACTGGTCTTTCAGTCCTTGGATACCTCAAAGCCGTTTACTACCTCAAAGCCGTTGCTGTTCCTTCTGCTTGGAATGCTTTTCTCCACTCTTGGCATAGCCACCTTCTGCTTGTCCTTGGGGTCTCAGCTTAAGTGCCACTTTGTCATAGAAGACTTCTCTACCTGCCTTATCTGTAATACCTATACACTCTCATCCCATTGTCCTCTAATTTGGCCTCCTGGTTTATTCATAATGATTACCATAATTTGTGAATATTTTATTTACTTTCTCTCTAAATGGTAAACTCCAAATGTTCTGTATATGAACAGGAATTTAGGAATTGGTTTACATGGAATATTCTCCCTAATCTCAACATATAGAGGACTTAAGTGTTTGTTGGATGAGTGGATGGATGGATGGATGGACAAATTTTATTTCAGATCTGCTTGATTCAAGTCCATCCATTTACTTGGCTTCCAATTCTAGAATAAGGTTAAAAATGAAAGTGCGGGCTGGTTGCAGTGGCTCACGCCTGTAATCCCAGCACTTTGGGAGGCCAAGACAAGCAGATCACCTGAGGTCAGGAGTTTGAGACCAGCCTGGTCAACATGGTGAAATCTTGTCTCTAATAAAAATACAAAAATTAGCTGGGTGTGGTGGTGGGTGCCTGTAATCCCAGCTACTCAGGAGGCTGAGATGGGAGAATCGCTTGAACCCAGAGGCAGAGGTTCCAGTGCTGCACTCCAGCCAGGGCAACAGAGAGCAAAATTCTGTCTCAAAAAAACAACAACAAAAAAAAAACAAAGTACTCCCCCGAGTCTGAACTGACCTCCTTGCCCATATTTAACTGTTTTGACAGCTACTGAGTTTATAGGGGAAAAAACATTACAATTTTTGCAAAATGCCAAAGAAAAGTGTTCAATGACTGCTGAGCGGTTTAGGTTATTGTTCATTTACCAGAATTTTTGAGCACCTACTTATGTCAAGCATTGTACCTGATATAAAGTCCTCATACAATTTGTTTTTGCCAGTGTTTACTGTATTCAGTGATGTTTTGAGGATAATCTTGGTACAAATTAAACCTTTATCTGAATGATTAGGAAGAAAAATTTCAAAGTCAAGTCTTCATGTAAGCAGGAGTTACAGCTGCATTTTATTGTAATATTAACTCATTACATGGGATTGAGGAAGAAAATCTCCACTAGAATGAGTTCCCAAGCCTGGCCTTGAAGCATCCATTTTATTTCTAGCCTCATTGGTAACTTTTAAGATCTCAGGACAGAGAATACAGGTTAATAAAAATATTGAAAGAGAGGATGAGCTACAAAACCTAGCAGTGGAATTACAGCCTCCAAAAATAACACCAGCACGCACCTCCCCTTCCTCGTACGTACCCAGGCCTGACTCTGAGTGAACACCACCTCATCTCGTACACTCACACATTCCAGGCATGTTCCAGAAAGGGTCATCAAGAGGAAGGAAACACTGTAATTCTTTCAACTCCAGTTCAATCCAGCCCCATTTCTAGGGCCAGTCGAGAGTCTTGCCAAAACCACAGGATCTGCTCGGAACTCACAGCACTGGCAGTGGCCAGGGTTTATTTAATAGCTTTAGGAAATAATAGAAAATGCAGTTGATTGGAAAAGACAACCACACTATGTGTAAACTGTTTCTAGGTATGGTTCTAGTTTCTTTTTCCTCTTGCTCCTTTCAGAGATCTCCCTTTACTTTCCGTGACAGAAAAGGAAATTGTGGCCTCTGGGAGTCTGGACTTGACTATACTTCGCTTCCCTTGTTCAGCGTGCTGGTTAACAAAGCCCTCTTCCACCAGCCAGCGCTCTGTCCTTTGTAACACCATTTACAGTATCAGAAGGCTCTTCTATGTGAGCTTTGGGTATAAGAAGACATACCTAACAGCTTCCTAGGATGGATCTTGAAAATCGCCTGCTTAGTTTTCTTAAAACAAGAATCTATAGCTGTATTTGCTAGTATCTGCCTAAAGAATTTCTAGAAGGTGACACATAAAAATAAGAACAATGATGACCTTTTGGGGGCAACTACGTAGTTGGGGCACAATGGTAAAAGGAAGACTTTTCACTATACGTTTGTGTGTACTGGCTTTTGAACAATGTGGCTATTATTCGCACATAAAAATTAAATGTAAACAAAATGTCATGGCCCATTCCTTAAAAAGGGGCAGCTGGAGGCTGGGCATGGTGGCTCATGCCTGTAATCCCAGCACTTTCGGAGGCCGAGGCAGGAGGATCACCTGAGGTCAGGGAGGGATAGCATTAGGAGAAATACCTAATGTAGATGATGGGTTGATGGGTGCAGCAAACCACCATGGCACGTGTATACCTATGTAACAAACCCGCACTCTCTGCACATGTATCCCAGAACTTAAAGTATAATAAAAATAAATAAATAAATAAATAAATAAATAAATAAATAAAAGAAAGAAAGAGAGAAAAAGGGGCAGCTGGAAAAGAATCAAGAGCCATGGACATATATGTCCCTTTATGTCTCATCCTTCATCCCTATACCCACTCCAGATCTCAAATTACATCCAAATAATGCATTTTTCTCTTTCTCTCTTCTTTAATAATAGGAAATGTGATGTTATCTCACAATGCTGAAAAATAAAGGAGTTAAAACTTAATGCTGAAAAAAAAAAGTAGGCAAACTTAGCCTTTCAGAAAGAATAGAGCAGAGGCTCGACGACAATGAGTACAACTGTGATCAGTGGCTTCTTGAAAGAGTTCTGCTGCGGACACCATGAAAGGCATGGCTGGAACTGCATATCTGGTGCCACTCAAGAAATTTTCCATTAGGGACATTTCTTGAGAATCATTGTCAGACAGATCCTATCTGGGCTCATGCCAATATCAATCTCTCTGCTTAATACCCTTTCTTACATTACAGCACTGTCCTCTCCAAATCATGCTGGGGACGGATAGTGAGTTGTTTCATCACAACCATATCTAAAGGGCTCTGATCAAATTCATTCATAGTTTAATTCATATTTCTATCATGAAGGCTAATAACTTGCTAAAACAAGATGCATATTTAATATCACACATCTTATATGTTTTAGAGATTAATGCTATTTTTCCTTAACAAAAATCTCTCAAACACTTTTTCTTTTTTTGAGACGGAGTCTCGCCCTGTCGCCCAGGTTGGCATACAATGGCGCGATCTCGGCTCACTGCAACCTATGCCTCCTGGGTTCAAACGAATCTCCTGCCTTAGCCTCTCGAGTAGCTGGGATTACAAGTGCCCGCCACCATGCCCAGCTAATTTTTTTTGTATTTTTAGTAGAGGTGGGGTTTCACCATGTTGGCCAGGCTGATCTCGAACTCCTGACCTCGTGATCCGCCTGCCTCGGCCTCCCAAAGTGCTGGGATTACAGATGTGAGCCACCACACCCAGCCTCAAACACTTTTTCAATGTTTGCATAAAAGTGTGTCCTTGTTTATAAGGAAATACTTAGCATTGTGGCATGACGTCTGCCAAGTTAATAACCAGGCATCACAATTGAAGCATAACAATGTTCTAAAATGTTTTGCTCACTGTATTTTCTGTGTGCTATATTGAACAGTATCTAATCTTTCTTAGTAGCGTCTTCTCACTAAATCTTATTATGGTGAACTCAATGTTGTTTAACTCTAGTTTTTATATTTACATTTTCTTGTATTCAATATTGCTATGAATAATGGGCCATTAACTAAGACATGGGAATATTTTTACTTAAAAATAGTTACAGAAATGATTGTGGGCCTGAATCAACACCCATATAATAGAATTTAATTACATTAGAAATTAGAGACAGAGCCATGTTAAACTGTGTTTAAAGGAACTATAATTTCTCATTTTCTAAGAAGGTGCTCCAGAAGTTTCTGAGAGTGGGAGAGGTGAAATCAATAGAATGGACTCCAGACCCACACCCTCACCCACTCCCAGTGAGCTGTTCAACTTTTTTATTTTTTGGGGGGCTTCATATAAGATTTTATTTGAAAGAAAAAAAAATTCTTAATTAAAAACATAAAACCTCAAAGGTCATGAATTTTCATTTTTTCACAGAGGAAGGGGATGAAAGGTTAAACATATCAATGAAAATACACTCCACTGCAGCACAACAGTTAGATTTTTTTTCCCCACATTGCAGTTCAGATACAGCTGCAGATAATGAAGTTCTGATTTACCCAGCTCCCTGATCTTCGAAGTGTTCACAAGCTAGGAGAAAATTTTAGGCAGGTTAAATTATTGCACCGCAGGCTTACTCCCTTGTGCTTCTTATTACCTCAGAATTGTAGTATTGAGTGGAATTCTGCTACTGTGTGTTTGGAATAATGCATCACATCTTCAGAACAACTAACTGTATGGTTTCTTGGAAATTTGGTGTTAGCTATGTTTAAAATTTTTCAAAGGTGTTCATGGTCATTTCATCTTTGTAACAGAAGTAGATATCTTAAAGTTCTAAATAGTTGAAATACCAATCAGCACTTCCTTGGCCAAAGGCATTTCAGGAATCAGAGAATTGGCAATGAACTGAAAAGGTCTGAGTCAAAAGCATTTCTGGAATTAAGGCCGTGGCAATGAGCCGAAGAAGCAAAGACAACTCCCAAACTATCCAGGATATTTGGCGAAATTGTTTGGATTTTAGTTTAGGTTTATTTGTTTTTTGTTTTGCTGTCCTGAAAAGAAAATTCTCTTCAGTTCAAAAAACACTCATTAAATTGTTTATATGTCCATTCATTCATTTACCAAGCAGGCTGATTGCATGCTCCCCCTGTGCCAAGTACTACACTTGGCGCTGGAGACATAGCAATGAATAAACAACCTTCTCGTAGCTTATAGGCAAATGTGGGAGACAAACATGGAAAATGAATCACATAAACACATAAATACAGATAGGTACTGAGAGAATTACAAGATGCTTATGAGACACCATAATGGTAAACTTCATCAGATTTGACTGTTTTGGAGGAGGGTTTGTGAACTTTTGGCCTAAAGAAAAGTTGGGATTAGCCAGGCAAAGCAAGAGAGAGCCAGGCAAAGCAAGATCAGAAAAATCTTCCCCAAAATGGTAATTACTGAGCAGTAGTTACTCATTTTTCAAAGATGAGTTGTTAGTAGGACTTACTTCTAGAATGTTCTTTCAGTATTTTAAAGTTGCTACTAATTTCTTTTTGTTGGGCCCTAAGAACTACCAGCACTATTCCTCTGTGTCAACCCTACGTTAAAGTATTTTCAGTATCTTTTCAGCATTCTCGTCTCCCCTGAAGAAATCCAGTTCCCAGGCATGTTTCCAATACTTTAATCCTTTTTTATTCTCCATCATCCTTTTGTGTATGTGGTAAGTCTCTGAGCAATAATTTCTTCCTCCAGATTCCTTCCAAGAAGATATTGGGCAGCTAACAAGAAGATACCAAAATGCACAAGACTGGAAATCACTATAGGAAGTTGCTAACTTTTTATTGCATAGCTGGGAGTTCAGAGTTATCCAGGGGCATCCTGGATGTGACTGGGCTGTGACTCTCTAACAACAAACTCCTGTTCTCACCCAGGAGTTGTACCATGCCAGTTTCCCCAAAGGCCATGCCCGTTTCCCAACCCTGCTTTCCAGCCAAATGGGACCCTTTGTCTGTCTGCTGGAGGGAATGGCATCCTCTCCCCACCTTCAAATGCCGGAAAGTTTCCATCTAGGCCAAATAACACATGTGTTGTTAGAATGAGGATCAGTCAGCTGGCAGGAAACTTTTTATTTCCAGGGAATAGACGGAGTATCCACACAATGAGACTTTATTGAACATTCATTTATATGCAAACTCCATTCCGTGAGGCAGTGGGGGTGCAGGAAGCATGGTTCCATCAAATCAAGAATTGTTTACACCGGAAGAGGTTTTTACAGATTGCTTAGTGCAAGCCTCACACTTTATTTTTTTGAGACAGTGTCTTGCTCTGTCACCCAGGCTGCAGTGCAGTGGCGCAGTCACTGCTCACTACAGCCTCGAACTCATGGGCTCAAGTTATCCTCCCACCTCAGCCTCCTGAATAGCCAGGACTACAGGCATGCAACACCCCTGCCCCCAGCTAATCTTTAAATTTTTTGTAGACATGGGGTCTCACTGTGTTGCCTAGACTGGTCTCAAACCTCTGAGCTCAAGTGAAGCTCCTGCCTTGGCCTCCCAAAATTCTGGGATTACAGGCATAAGCCAACATGCCTGGCCAAGCCTTACACTTTATAACAGGCAATCTGAGGCCTATAGAAAAGAGATGTGTTGGTGATTGCACAAAGGGAGGTGGTAGAGCCAGCCCTCAAGTGCTGATTTTTCTCCAGCGCCCTTTCTGTCACCCCAGAGTAGCAGTGTTAACAGCCAAGTCCTTAGTGTAAGGGAATTTGGAATGTATACACATCTGGCAGAAGGGCACCTGGAGAATCCTGGAGTTTGGTAGAAATTGGAAGAAGAGAAAAAAAGACTTTGAGGAGAGGTGGTTAAAAAGCTAGAACAGGTATAGGACAGAGAAACTGAGACTATCTAGAGAGGAGTTTTGGCCACCTTACAGATTCCCCTAAGCCTGGCAGTGCTGCTTCATAATCTTCCCTATTCACTTTGTCTCAAGAGTGGGATGCTCTCTAAATGCACCATGTTTATCAGCACCAGGATACCTGGTATGGGAGAAATGCATCTTTGGAACCAGGCCACATTTTTCTGGGCTCTTCTCCTGATTCAATTACCTGCCAAGATCCCATCTACCCTTATGCTGCTCAAAGACGTGCATACCCACACCCACAACCAAGCATATCTATCTTCCAAGACAGCACTGCACAAAACTCTGTCTCCTCCGTGCCCTGTTCTTCTGCTCCCAACAGAGAAGGCAATTTGGCTGACTTGCCTGCACAAAGAGGAGAATCAGCAAGAATCGCTCAAAGTGACAAATCACTGAGAACTACTGGAGGAGCAAACCAAAGAAATGAGTGTATAATGGAAGAAATTCAGGATTATATTTGTTTGCTAAGAGGAAACTGACAAAAGAAGTCACCTAGCCTTCCTAGTAGGCCTGAGATTATACCATATAGAAAAGGACGCTGACAATTTTTATTATATAATACATAATAAAAACAATGCTAAGTGCTTTACAAACATTGTCCACTTGAATTCTCACACTATTGAAGGAAAGCATTTACACTCAATTTTATAGGTTAAAAAACCCTGAAATTCAGGAATGTTTAAGGATATGCCCAAGGTCACATAAGTAGAAAGATAGAATTTGAACCTATGTCTCACTGATAATAAGTTCCATTGCTACCTACCGCGCTTTAGTCTACACACCATCTAAAAGTCAAATTTGCCCCTCGCTGTATCTCTAACAATAAGTACAATGCCTGGTTCATAATAGGTATTCCATAAATATTGATGAATGAATAAATAAATAAATGAGTGAGTTAGACTGGCCTTCAGTGAATGAATTCATTCAATAAAAATTGACTTAATTATTACTATGGGCTGGGCTCTGTGCTGCTTTCTGTGGGTCAAGAAAATAATAAAAAAAAAAAAAATACAGTTTCTGCCTTCAAAAAGTTTACATTCTGGCCATCCAATGTCATGAAGAAAAAACACTGACAGATTTGATCACAGAAAAGTCAAAACCTTCTATATAGCAAAAGATTACATAAATGAAGTTAAATGACCAAGTAGAAAAATACTGTTACATGTAAAACTTAAGGAGTTAATATGTATAACATATAAAGAAACTTCATAAGTCAATGAACCAATAGCAGTTCACAGAGAAGGAAACACAAATAGCCAATTGCAGTAGATTCAAGAAAAAAGTGGTCACAATATTTTGCATTTCACTCCATCAAGAAGTGGTGTCTCTTTTTTCATCTCTTGAATCTAGGCTTGGCCACGGGACTTCTTTTGATCAATGGAGCATTAGCCAATGTGGCATAAGCAGAGGCTTGAAAAGTGCTTGCCCACTGAGCTCTCCCACTGGGCTTGCACTCTCTTGCTGCTCTATGGAACCTTGAGGCCATTATGAGGAGAAGCCCAGACTAACCTGCTCAAGGATGAGAGACCAATCCAGCTTAAGCCAGAGTTTCCCAGATGACCTACAGAAGCATAAGTCATAATAAATGTTTGCTGTTTTACTGTTTTGGATGCCTTGTTACTCATCAAAAGCCAATACACTCGTAACATGTGAAAAGTTGAAAAGATGTTTAACCTGACCACAGATCTCAAAATACAGACTAAAAAGACATCTCATTATTTGCCTATCAAATTGTCAAAAATGGAGAGGGTCATAATATCTGGTGCTGGCTGTTAAATAGAAATATCTATATTGTTGATGGGCAGTGTAATTAGTAAAACATGTTTACAGGACGTGCTTGCAATATCTACAATAATTGAAAAGTTACATAAAAGCTAACCCTAATTCATCACTCATATATCAGGCACTACTCTAAATATGTCTCACATAATAACTCAATCCTCATAGCAATCTAGGGAGTAGGTACTATGACTGTTTCCATTTAACAGAAAAGGAGACTAAGACAAAAAGAGATTAAATACCTGGTGATTGTTACACAGCTAATTTGTAGCAGAGCTGAGACTGGAATTTAGGCGGACTGGTTCCACTCCATTCTTTCAACAATTAAACTATATTATACCATCTCACATAAAAAATGTCTAACAATCCAATAAAGTTGTTCTTTTCAACAAGTAATATTGGAACAGTTGGACATCAATATGCCAAAAAAATGCCCTAACCTAAAACCACCCATGTATACAAAATTCACTAAAATAAATCATGTAAAACATTAAAATACAAAACTTTTGGTATATAGAAGAAAATCTTCATGACACTGGAGTTAGAAAGTGATTGTTAGCTATGACACCAAAAATTAGCTGTCACAGACACCATGAATAAAAAAGAAATGGATACGCTGAATTTTATTAAAATTTAAAACTTTAGTCTATGGAAGACATTGTTAAGAAAATAAAAAGACAAACTACAAACTGGGAGAAAATATTTGCAAATCACATATCTGGCAAATAACTTGCCTCAAGAATGCATAAAAAGCTCTCAAAACTCAACAGTAAGAAAACAACTCAATTTTCTTAAATGAGCAAAAGATTTGAGACACTTCACCAGAGAAAATATATGGAAGGCAAATAAGAACATGTTTAATATCATTAACCATATGGAAATGCTAAGTGAAACCACAGTGAGGTGCTGCTACAAACCTATTAGAACAGATCAAAAAAAAAGAAAAGAAAAAAGAAAACCTGATAATACCCAGTGCTAGATAGAATGTATAGCAATAGTAATTCTCGTCTATTGATGGAAGTAATGTAAAATGGGTGGTATAGCCACTGTGGAAATTGGTTGAACAATTTCTTATAAAGTTAAACATACACTTACATATCACCCAACAATCCCACTTGTAGGCATTTACCCTTCAGAAATGAAAATGTATATTCATACAAAGAATGTTGGCCAGGCGCGGTGTTTCATGTCTGTAATCCCAGCACTTTGGGAGGCCGAGGTGGGTGGATCACGAGGTCAGGAGATCCAGACCTCCTGGCTAACATGGTGAAACTCCATCTCTACTAAAAATACAAAAAATTAGCTGGGCATGGTGGCGGGCACCTGCAGTCCCAGCTACTCGGGAGGCTGAGGCAGGAAAATGGCATGAATCCAGGAGGTGGAGCTTGCAGTGAGCCGGAGGTTGCAGTGAGCTGAGATTGCGCCACTGCACTCCAGCCTGGGTGACAAAGCAAGACTCCCTCCCCAGAAAAAAAAAAAAAAAGAATGTTTATAGCAGCTCTATTTATTCATAATCACCCCAAACTGGAAGCACCCAAATATCCTTCAGTGGATAAATGCATAAACAAGCTATAGTATATCCATGCTACTTAACAATGAAAAGAAAAAAACTATTGCTACTTGCAACAACATGGCATTATGCTGAGTGAAGAAGCTAAAATCATCCTCTACCTACTGTCCGACTGCATTTATATGACATTCTAAGAAAGGCAGGCCTGTAGGGATGAGACCAGATGAGTGGCTGCCAAGGATTAGGGCTGGGAGAAATTAGACTACAAAGGGGCAGCACAAAAAAGATTTTTGGGGTGATGGTACTATTCTGTATTCTGATCGCTGTTCTTAGTGGCAGATACGTGAGTGTATGTGTTAAAACTCATAGAGTTGTATACACACAAAAGCCCATTATACTGTAGATTAATTTTAACATTTATAATAAAAATGTATCTTTCATATTTACCAGGAAAAATATGCAAAGATATGGCAAGGATATTCATTGCAGCATATAGCCACAAATTATAAACAAAATAAAGTTCATCAACTTTAGAAGCATGTCTAAATAAATAATGGTACATACATATTATAGAGTATTATAAGTTTGCATGAGCCTTGAAATGTAAAGCAAAGAAAACAAGAACAGTATGGTGACATCTAAGCCTAGAAATCATACACCAACCTGTTAACAGTGATACCTGTTGCTGACCAAATTGGCAGGCACATGAGGGTTGAGGGAAGAAGCAGCATAGAAGATACTCACTTATTGTTTTGCATGCTTAGTTTTGTATTTCATTTCTTCTGTAATTTTAAAATAAAGATTTTTATTTATAGGAAGGCACACACAACTAATCTAGTGACACTGTTCTAATTAAATATTGACATGTTTGTCTCCTTCCTTAGTGAGCTTTCTGTCTTCAATGATCCAGCACCAAGCACTGTGTTCGACAGACTACATATTTTAAACATATGTGAGTTGAATTGGAACAATCCTAGCAGTAATTGAAAGTAATGCATCTTAAACCCAGGCAACTATTTCGTGAATTACTAATTGCCTGACATGGTTAACAGGACAGCAGGGTCATGAAGAACTTTGGTCTTGAAGTTCTTAGTTTCCTCATGTGTAAAACAGGGCAATAGCTTCTAAATCATTGATTTCTGTGTAAAAGACTATTTGTATTATCATGGCACACAGCCAGTTTGATCAAGTAAATCTGTGTGAAATTACAGTCTGTGTCAGCCTCAGAGGAAGACTGTTTTTAAAGTCGTCTCGGAGCTAAGACACCCTTAGAAGGAAGGACGGCTCATGGCTTTGTGTCCTGCTGTGTCCCTACCCTCCCTCACACTTCAAACCCACATGGGCAGGAAACAGGCCGATCGAGAGCTAAGGAAGAGTTCCTGTGTTTCCTTCAAGAGTGCTTTGATTCTTGCCCCCTTTTTTACAGGGCTGACCTTACCAGGAGACCAGTTCTCTGCACGTGCAAGCAATTCTGGAAAAGCAGTTTCACAACCAGCCTGGCAGTGTGGTGGCAGCCATGGGGAGATCAGGGGCTGTTTGGAGATGAGCATATGAAGTTGCTCCTTGGGCCTTTGCCAACTGAGTCTCAGGGAGACCACTCACTTAACCTAACCCAAAGAGCCCCATAGGTGTCTCTAAGCCCAAAAACCCCCTCTCACATTTTCTTCATCTTTAAAAGTATGTGCACAGTTGATACTCTCTTCCTGGCAACACTGTCTTGTGGAATTCTCTTTGTTCAACCTGACAATGAAATATACTCTCCCAATATTGTGCTCAAAGAATTCTCTTTTCCCTTCCCTATATGTTGCTTCTCTTCCCTCTTGAACAGGACAGGAGCTCTATGTTCTGAAGCATAATTCTCCGGCTCACTAGAGGGGACATATTCTTAGCTCAGTGCTGCAAGAGGGCTCAGAGGCCCTCCAGCCTTGTACCATTTAGTTTAGGAACTGCTTTACTATAATTTTGGAATCGATTGTCTTCCAGGCCATATGTGAATTATTTCTGTGATTGTGTGCCACCTATTTGGGAAGTAGCTTGTCTGATCACACTCCCTCACCTCAATTTAAAAAAAATCCTGTGGGCTTCCAAACAACAGATACATTTGCCAGGTAGAATTATGTCTGTTTTTCCTCTATCAAACTGCAGGCCTAAATGTCTCAAGGGTCAGAGGCTTACGTGCATTCCTCAAGAGAGAGTTCTTGAGAAACTTTAGGTGTAAACGTATTAAGTGTAATCCCCATGGGCCCCTACCAGTCCCCATATTCATTCCAATGGCAGTAACATCATTCCAAACACATACGGAGCTCTTCTTTACGAATCATCCGTAGCGTCTTCGCATGAGCTACACTCTTTACATATTATCCTTTTCCTTTTTTTTTTGAGACAGAGTCTTGCTCTCTCTCCAGGCTGGAGTGCAGTGGCGTGATCTTGGCTCACGGCAAGCTCTGCCTCCCGGGCTCAAGCAATTCTCCTGCCTCAGCCTCCCAAGTAGCTGGGACTACAGACACGCACCACCATGCCCAGCTAATTTTTGTATTTTTAGTAGAGAGAGGTTTTCACCATGTTGGCCAGGATGGTCTCGATCTCTTGACCTCGTGATCTGCCTGCCTCAGCCTCCCAAAGTGCTGGGATTACAGGCATGAGGCACAGTGCCCAACCTCTTTTCCATTTTTTCATGAACTATACTCCCTGTCTGCATTGCCTTCCTACAACACTTCTCTTCTCTCCACATTCAACTGGCTAACTCCTGCTCAGCCTTCAAGACTTGGCTCATGCTTTTCTCTACCCTGGGAAACCTGCCAGATGCCACATGGAAGGGGTTATGTTTTACCGACTATATAAACTTGGTAGCCAGTAGGTATGGCAATATGATAGGCCACAATCCTATATACAGAGGCTGCCATGCATTTCGTCACACTAATGGCTTAGGAAAACAACTCCTCCTTTATCTTCCTATGTAAACAATGTAGATATATATATATGTTGTTCTGGAAGCAAGGAGACAGAGCCTATCTGTGCAGTCACTTGAGGAAAAGCCATACAAATCATGAAAGCCAGAGAGGCAACTTCATTAAATGTTCAAATCAGATATTCTGGTCACAGGCTGGGTCTATTCTTAAGTCACATTTAGTACACAAATTTAAACATCACAGTGTATGGGTCTCACTTGCTAAAACCAGGCTGTTTCTTGGCTATTGCTCTTCTCTTCATTCTGACAAGGTGTGCCCCTCTCTGACTGCTCTCCTCCCTTCTCCACTCAACCCTGGATCCATGATGGCTACCTATGTCCCACTGAGTTCAGGCAATGGAAAGTGCCAGCAGGACACACAAGGATGGAAGGACAGTGTGGTCAGGCTATTTATTTTCCCAGCTCCATCTCTGTTAAGCCATCTACAGAAGCCACAGTTCTGACCGACAACCCTCTCCTGCCAAAGCTCTCTCTAGGTTCAATCACTGCTCCCTCCCCTGGTGCTTTTAGGTCTCCCTATACTCATTTCAAGCAACACTCACAAACAGATAACACCATGCTTCCTGTGGGTTGATAAAGAAATAAAAGCCCAGCTTTGTACAAGCTCCCCCAATCTTGAAGCACTCTCTTTGGGTACCTCCCTAGAGTGGCTATTTCTTTAAAGAGCAGTGTGCAAATCACTACTATCAAGTGTTTGCTAGTTATGTTTACAATAGCAGTGTTTCAATGACACATAAAGAGTTACAAAAATCATTAACAATAGCTATAACTTACTAAGTAGCTACCACAGTCTAGTTACTTTACATGCATTGTTTTTAATGAGTTCTCATAACCACCATATGAAATAGACATTTTACCTCCATACCACGGATGAGGAAACTGGCTTAGACAAAATAAGCAACAGTAATGACTAAAGGAGATCTCAAATGTAAAACATCCGGAACTGTGTTAGAATTCATAACTCTTCCTTTTTCCTAACAAAGTTGGGCACAGTAGCTTCTCCATATGCATTGTTTGACTGGGAACCCCTTTGCCTTAGTACTTTGATCATCTCAGTGGAAACACAAGTACTCTCTGGACCACATGTAAGACTATGAATCTAAAATAGCAGATTTCTCTTGGATCTCATTTCCCATTCACCCTCCTTGCCAAAACTCAGCAAGTGGCTATGGCCTTAGCCCAGAAATTATGGCCTGACCAGTGCTACGGAAGTCCCCATTTCCGTTTTCACAGTGATCTCACCAACTTTCAGGACTTTGCTTAGCACCTGTTCCAAATCTAGGTCTCTAATTCTGTCTTCCCAACAATAAATGCATGTTATGAAAGTGTCTGCTGGACACCTAGATAGGTATCTCAAATGCAGCATGTCCAGTAAGAACTTAGCATCTTCTCTCCTCTCAACCTTCACTCTTTCTCTCATTGGAGCTTAAAGATTCACCTTCACAAGTACAGATGCTTAAAAACTCCAAGTTATTGTCAACAACTCTGTCACTGCTAATATCCAGTCCATTGTCTGTCCATTTTAGCTCTGTATTGTCCCTCACATTCCTTTTCATAGCCTCATCATCTCACTTAAACTACTCCAGACTTTTACCTTTGGTCTTCTTAGCCCCCAACTCCCTGAAAGCTTTTCTTTCCTGGACATTGCTGACATTATTTCTCCTGCCAAGGATGCCCTTCTCTACACATATTTATCTGCTGAAGTCCAATCTCTTCCAAGATGCAGCTGAAATCTCAATGGTAATAGGGATTTATGTTCTGTTACTTCGCACAATTCAAAAAAATAAAGTTTAAATGTGCAGACTGTTATAACTAAAAATCCAAACCCATTACACCTGTTTCTTCTTTAATTAAAGAAAACAAAGGATTTTAAAACACACCAATGTTAGGTCATACTTAATTAACAGCATCATTTAATGGAAGCATATCCTTTTAATTCTGAAGTCTGGACCTCAGATTTAAAATGTCATTTGACTAGCACCCTTGTCAGTCTCTTCCAACTTCCCAATAAAAATGATAAAATATTTTTAAAAATTGTAACTACAGTGCTAACCAAGTAGTCAATAGACTTATTGTCACATCTAGTAACCATGAAGGCCAATGGAATTAGACTGCAAAATGTATTTTCAACATTAAAGTATATTTTAAGTCAAAGTTCCTCTTGAAAACATCTACAGAAAAAAGTAACATAGATCTCAAATTTCATAGTAAATTAGCAAAGACTTGGAACAGAAAAGGAAGGATGAAAGTTACAGTATGCAGAGTTCCTCATTGACACATGAGTGTTCAAAATATGCTTTCACTATTTAATATTAGAAATACAGAAGTATAGGTTAAATAGCACTTTTGAAAAACTTGAAGGTGGCCATTCATAAAATAAAAAACAGGACGTATACATCAAAATGACTAGGGAAGATAAATGTAAACAAAATATAAGCCAAATAAGCAAAAGAAAGAAAACAAAACCAAAAGGAAAACAGGAAAGTGTAAAAAAAAAAAAAAAAAGTATAAAACAATATGTCAGAAGTTAAGATTGACTGTCATTTATCATTTAAAGGTAAATGCTTAAAATGACCTATAGAAAGACAAATACTCTTAGACTGCAGAAGAAAACTAAATCGCCAGGCACGGTGGCTCACGCCTGTAATCCCAGCACTTTGGGAGGCCGAGACGGGTGGATCACGAGGTCAGGAGATCGAGACCATCCTGGCTAACACGGTGAAACCCCGTTTCTACTAAAAATACAAAAATTAGTCGGGGAGTTGGCGGGTGCCTGTAGTCCCAGCTACTCCGGAGGCTGAGGCAGGAGAATGGCGTGAACCCGGGAGGCGGAGCTTGCAGTGAGCTGAGATCCGGC
>NW_016804595.1:3073472-3085470 GCF_001698545.2 Rhinopithecus bieti | reverse complement strand
GGCGACAGAGCAAGACTCCGTCTCAAAAAAAAAAAGAAAAAAAAAAAAAGAAAATTAAATCTTCCAAGATGACGCTTGTGGAACATTCACTTAGAACAAAAATCATAAAATCTTAAAAACAAAGAGATAGGCAAATAATTTAATGAATAAATTAGAAGAAAAAAGGACCAATAAAAGAATGAAGAAAGAAAAGAAAGCAAAAATAATACTAGTTTCAGACAAGGTAGAACTCAAGATTAAAGGCATAAAGTGGAACATAGTCTAATAGACATAATAGTCTATTATATTATGTTGCTAGAAAGTAAAATGCACAATGGAGGCATAATAGCTATGTATCTTTGTGCTCCAAATCATATAGTATCAAATATATAAAGGAAAAACTGTTAAAAGTAAAACAATGTAAGAAAAGCATAATAGTTTTGGAAGATAGCATCACACCACTCCAATTTTAACAGATAGACTAAAAATCAAACATAGCATTTAAATAATTATAAAGACACGTATATCTTTATATAACACATATATAAGACCTATATGTCTTTATAATTACGTATATAGCCAGTGGAGCAACACATTCTATAGGTGTCAAGGTTACAAAGATCAGTGCAATTGTATATAGACAAAAGGACTCTTGGCAATCCTTTAAATAACCCATAAAGGAAAATGTGGATATATATCATTTATCCACCAATGAAAATAGCTAGGTTTTCCTCCAGCAGTAGAAGAGATCAATGTTTTTTTGTTTTTGTTTTTTTTTCTTTTCTGCTAATGTAAGTTTCACAGACAGATCCTTGTTTCTTAGGGTGAGAACCAGATAAAGTGTTGTTCAGGAACCGGACAGCATAAAAAGTATATATGCCTCCAAACATGGTGAGCGTATGAGAGACCACAAGAATTGGGACTGAGCTCAGCATGGGGCATATGAAGTGAAAGGGCAAGTGAAATCACCTGCATTGTTTATATTATGTTTATTTTCTACATGTTTTAGATCAAGAATTATATAGTAGAATTTGCCTAACTTAAATAAGTTTGGTGTTGCTCAAAGGTGAAACTCAACCTGGACCAACCAATTAAAATGGACACTGATCTGAGCACCAGGAAATGGATCTGAAAAACCCTGATGGGCTAGCGTTAATCCTTTCACTGCTGAATTATTGGGAAGTCTAGAGAGTCTAAGGTAGGGGGACTGGGGAAGCCAAGGTGGCAGGACAGGGGGAACACAGGAGGCCCAAGCAGCAGTTATTTACCAAATCATACACAATTATTTCACTCTTTTAACAACTAATACAGACAAACTAGTAAACAACAGTGGAATATCAACCCTGCTGTTACTCCTGCTATGCTATATGTACATACATTCTCTCTCCCTCTCCCTCGCAACTCACTGAAGCCCAACAAAGGAAATTTTCCCTACAATATTCTCAAACCACAACAAAACAATCCCACACCACAACACAGTAAATCAAGCTTTACAATATATTGTTGAACAAAAAAAAAGAAAACCAACTCCTTAAAAATCATAAAGCTGTCAGCCAGGTGTGGTGGCTCACACCTGTAATCCCAGCACTTTGGGAGGACGAGGTGGGCAGATCACCTAAGATCAGAAGTTCTAGACCAGCCTGGCCAACATGGTGAAACCCCGTCTCAACTAAAAATACAAAAATTAGCCGGGCATGGTGATGCACGCCTGTAATCCCAGCTACTCAGGAGGCTGAGGCAGGATCGCCTAAACCCAGGAGGCGGAGGTTGCAGTGAGCTGAGATTGCACCACTGCACTCCAGCCTGGGTGACAGAGTGAGACTCAGTCTCAAAAAAAAAAAAAAAAAAAAAAAAATTGTAAAGCTGTCTTCCAAATAATTATTAATTCTCAGAAAAAAAATCAAATGTAAGAAGACATGATTTCTAGAAAATAAAAAATAAGAATCCTTTTTTTCTTTTTTTTTCTTTTTTGAGATGGAGTCTCACTCTGTTGCCCAGGCTGGAATGCAGTGGCGTGATATCGGCTCACTGCAACCTCCACTTCCAGGTTCACGCCATTCTCCTGCCTCAGCCTCCAGAGCAGCTGGGAGTACAGGCGCCTGCCACCACACCCCAGTAATATTTTTGTATTTTTAGTAGAGACGGAGTTTCACTGTGTTAGCCAGGATGGTCTTGATCTGCTGACCTCGTGATCTGCCCGCCTCGGCCTCCCAAAGTGTTGGGATTACAGGCTTGAGTCACTGTGCCAGTCCAAGAATCCTACTTTCAAAACTGCTACAATTAATCTAATACATTATATAGCCGTCCCTTGGTACACGCAGGGGATTGGTTCTGGGGCCACTTGTGTACAACCATATTCACACATACTCAATTCCTGTAGTCCACTCTAGTAACCCACATATACAAAAAGTTGGACCCATCTGTATATATGGGTTTCAGATCCTGTGAATACTGTACTTTCCATCTGTGGTTGAAAAAAAGCTGGGTGTAAGTGGGCCCATGAAACTCAAACTTGTCAAGTGTCAGCTGTAGTTTTAAATACTTTACTTATTACTGAATGTAAATACATCAAGAACTCTGCTCAAGAAACAGTTTTAAAAGTGAGATGTGAAGCCAGCAGGACTTCCTGGGTGGAGTGGGGACTTGGAAAACTTTGCTGTCTAGCTAGGGGGTTGTAAATGCATCAATCAGCAGGCTGCAAAAACACACCAATCAGCGCTTTGTGTCTAGTTAAAGGATTCTAAATGCACCAATCAGTACTCTGTAAAATGGACCAATCAGCTCTCTGTAAAATGGACCAATCAGCAGCATGTAGGCGGGGCCAAATAAGGTAATAAAAGCTGGCCACCTGAGCCAGCAGTGGCAAGCTGCTGGGGTCCCTTTCCATGCTGTGGAAGGTTTATTCTTTGGCTCTTCACAATAAATCTTGCTGCTGCTCACTCTTTGGGTCCATGCTACCTTCATGAGCTGTAACACCACGAGGGTCTGCAGCTTCATTCCTGAAGTCAGCGAGATGATTAACCCACCGGGAGGAACAAAAAACTCTGGACGTGCCACCTTTAAGAGCTGTACACTCACTGTGAAGGCCTGCGGCTTCACTTCTGAAGTCAGTGAGACCACGAACCCACCGCAAGGAAGAAACTCCAAACACATTTGAACTTCTGAAAGAACAAACTCCGGACACACCATCTGTAAGAACTGCAACACTCACCGCGAGGGTCTGCAGCTTCATTCTTGAAGTCAGCGAGACCAAGAACCCACCGGAAGGAATAAATTCCGTACACAAAAGAACTAATACAACCAGGAAAGACAGAGAGAAAAAAATAAAGCTAACTAAAGAGAAAAATGAGAATTCTAAAAGTTGGTCCTTGGTGTGGGTAGAATTCACAATAGTGAGCCTCTGAGATCTCTTTGTAACTAAAATTGAGAGTAAAACAAGAAGTAAAATAGCTCTTGTTAAGAAGATGCTTTAATCATAGGAAGATTCTCAGCTAAGTTTAAAATATATATAAAATGATTTTATTAGGAAATATAAATTCCTAAAGTTGAACTCAAAAGTAAAAGCCTAACTTATCTCACCAAAAAACCATAGGGCCGGCTGGTTTTGCTAATGAGTTTATGTAATTTAAGAACTTTTTAAAAATGTAGATATCTGTTCTTTTAAGCTGGTATAATTCTGTTACTTAACCTAAAATACCTGAAAAAAGAAGACTACTCCTTATATTACATGTGAAAAATCAAAAATCCCAAATGAAATATTAGCAAATTATTTCATCAATCTATTAAATGATTTATCTTCTATAGATACTAGGGTTTATCCCCAGAAGGCAAGAATGCTTTAGCAAATCACAGTTATAATAGCACAATGTGAAATGTATAGGGTCCATATGAAAATATCCATGAAGTTTTACCAAAGGATAAAGATTTAGGCCGGGTGCAGGAGCTCACACCTGTAACCCCAGCACTTTGTGAGGCCGAGGCGGACGGATCACAAGGTCAAGAGATCGAGACCATCCTGGTGAACATGGTGAAACCCCATCTCTACTAAAAATACAAAAAATTAGCTGGGCATGGCGGTGGGCGCCTGTAGCCCCAGTTACTCAGGAGGCTGAGGCAGAAGAATCGCTTGAACCCAGGAGGCAGAGGTTGCAGTGAGCCAAGATCACGCCACTGCACTCCAGCCTGGGTGACAGAACAGGACTCCATCTCAAAAAAAAAAGATAAAGATTTAAAAACATGGAGAGATGTTTTATGCTCTTAAGTAGAAAGGTAGAACATTGGAAAGACAATTCTTCCTAAATTCATTCATAAATTTAACATAATCCCAATCAAAATTCTAATGGATGGCACAAAAGGAAAGAGAAGAAAGGAGAATGGGCAAGCAATACCATGTGCAGCTGAAGGACTTGAACAGACAGGAGTGACTGAAGTTGTTTGCATTGCTTCTGTAGAAACTGATTTTTTGTCTCCAATCGTCAGTTCATTGTGTTGTACTCACAATACTCACAAATTTATGTCAGTCCCTGTGTCTCTGTATTAATTATTGTGTCTGTATGTCCATCTATACCTGTGTGTCTGTCTGGGGGTGAAGAAATTGTTCCTATTCTTAGTTTTAATTGGGGTAGAAGGCTGAGCTGCACATCTGGGTTGACACATACTTGAACAGAGAGGCACAAGAGTGAATGAATTAAATTAAATTGAAGCCACAGCTCAATGTCAGAGGTAACTACAAGAATGTTAAGTAGGGACTGGCACAGTGGCTCACACCTATAATCCTAGCACTTTGGGAGACCAAGGCGGGCGGATCACGAGGTCAGGAGTTCAAGACCAGGCTGGCCAACATGGTGAACTCCTGTCTCTATTAAAAATACAAAATTAGCTGGGCATGGTGGCATGCGCCTATAGTCCCAGCTACTTGGGAGGCTGAGGGAGAAGAATTGCTTGAACCCGGGATGGGGAGGTTGCAGTGAGCCAAGACTGTGCCACTGCACTCCAGCCTGGGTGACAGAGAAAGACTCCGTCTCAAAACAAACAAACAAAGAACGTAACTGCCCTGTGAATTCACAGAGGAAAACCTTGTAGAGGGCATTTGAATTCCGCAGGGAAGGATATAAAATTCAATCTTATCTAGAAAATATTAACAGTGGCTATCCAGAATGATGGTATTGTACACACAGAACAAAAAGATAAACACTTTTAAATTGAATCTTTTAGCAGGAATGCAAGTGACTTGTGCTCTGCACATTTTATCTTGGAATTTATATTAGCACCTTCATCATAGTGATGTTTTAAAGGCGTCCTCTCTGCTTCTAAGTGCCTGCGCAGTGCTATGCCTATCTCAGATCAGATTAAGGTGGAAGGCCAGGAAGCTTCAAGGTCAGAGTCCAGGGATTTAAGCCATCCTGAGTTTGAATTCTAGATCTGCCACTTACAATTTAAGTTACTTAGCCTCTGTGCCTCAGATTGGTCATCTGTAAAATGAAGCTGGTGGCACTTACTTCTAAGCATTTCCCTGAAAAATATTGTAAATTTTATGGAGGCTGTATTAAGAGTATGTGGCAATGGTGGAATAGTCAATAAATGATTACAAAGACATGATAAAGGTGATGATGATTTGTGATTCCCTAAAATTGTGAGGCTAATGAAGAGAAATAGGATTTTTTCCTCTGCAAAATAGTCACAACTAGACCCTCCTAAGGTGGCAACCTACTCTACAGAGCCCATCACAAGGAAAAGCGAATGTTTGTGGTGGCCTTTTTTATCTTATATATAGAGAAAATGAGGTCTAAGGGTGGGCTAATGAATATCAACCAGCTCAAAAGTAATACACTAAGACAAGAATCTTTTATTTTTTTTTTCTTTTGAGACAAAGTCTCACTCTGTCACTTGGGCTGGAGTGCAGTGGCACAATCTCGGCTCACTACAACCTCCACCTCCTGCGTTCAAGCGATTCTCCTGCCTCAGCCTCCCAAGTAGCTGGGATTACAGGCATGCACCACCACGCCCAGCTAATTTTTGTATTTTTAGTAGAGACAGGGTTTCTCCATGTTGGGCAGGCTGGTCTTGAACACTTGACCTCAGATGATCTACCTACCTCAGCCTCCCAAAGTGCTGGGATTATAAAAGTTTATTACACACCCTTTTTGTTTCTTTTAAATCTAGTAATAGCCCAGAGAAGCAACACAAACATGGGCAAGAAATGAGCCACAGCAGCATACATATTTCTGAAAACTCAGACCTATATTCCTCCTATGTCCTGGTATTCTGAGCACATTGCTAAGGTTTCTCTTCTCTTTATTAGATCTTTAAATGGACTTGACTTCTAGGAGGGGATCATGAAAACAAGTTTTAGTTTATGGATTACTTAATGATGGTATCTGACTCTTTCTAAGGATGATACACACATATCATCTAGGGATACACTGGAAAATGAAGTTTGCCATGTACTCTAGGAACGGAAGTCTAAGATCTCTAGATTCAGAATTTTAAAATATGACTTTTAATACTCCTAATTTTGGCTCATAAAAGAGATAGAAACTAGGTTAAATTAATTTTAGTTCTTAGATTGTGTAATGTAGAATGTGTTCAAAGAAAACCAAAATTTTGCTGTGTTGTGTGACTGAAACCAAAACTTGGTTGCTGAGATTTGAGTGGTGAATTTCAAATTTTTAATGTCAACTTAGAAGGAAATAACTGTGCACACTCAATAGAGTCCCTAAACTCCTATAAATCCTTGAGTTTGTGGGCAGTACATCTCACAGAGTAAATGAGCTGATGTT
The DNA here is from genome assembly GCF_001698545.2 of Rhinopithecus bieti. Taxonomy (NCBI): domain Eukaryota; kingdom Metazoa; phylum Chordata; class Mammalia; order Primates; family Cercopithecidae; genus Rhinopithecus; species Rhinopithecus bieti. Next base: position 3,078,712 of record NW_016804595.1, on the reverse strand, counting down.
AACTCTGTAATCCAAGTACATATGTTAATATGAATACAATAACAGTTCATCTACCTAAAACTTTGCTTTCTAGCAAACATGCTTAACCATATCACTGACAAAAATCAATGTCATAAAGTTTATGACTTAAAATGCATCCCCTCTACTAGAAGAGCCTGTCACTCAAACCTTCAATCTAAGCATTACCAGCCTTTACATACGAGCATGATTATCTGGTTTCCAGTCTACAGCTAATGGAAAATATAAATCAACTTTCCATGTCTCATAGTTCTGTTTCAAACCTGTACTTCTAATTACTATTGGCTTGGCCAGTAACTCCTCATACAGGATGCCTATCCATCACTTCCAGCTCTGGGCTGTCTTTGTCAGAGTAAATCCTACAACTTACGTTAGGGGTTCCCCAATGTGTTTTTATTTAAGCAGAGGTATCATTTTACCAAATTAATTATTATGTAGAAGACAATATGTTACCTAAAGAAAAGTATAATTACTCTGGTTGAAGTTGGGGTAAAATAGGGGTGAAGATCCCAGAGACATCCAGGCATGGGCCTCACCCTCACCATCCGTGACAGCCCCACAGATACCTCCTTTGGAACCCCTCGAGCGCCGTAAAGCAAGTATGAAAGCCACTAGCCTGCAATCTAATAGGAGATTTACAGAAAGATGAGGCATGCACTAGCAATTGATCTGGACAATAAGTGGAAGACACTGGCTTTCAGGTTGGATGTATCATATGGTCACTGACATGACAAACGAGGCTACGCTGGAAGACTGTGGAGGGCATCAAAAGGCTGTAGTCTTCACCTAACTCAAACTCAGCCGACTGTGGCTCTTAAAGCTTACAAGGAAAATAGTAAAGCGAAAAGCAAAAGACAGCCTCAGAAGTACATGGCATTTTGAAAGACGCCCTTTTGATGCCAGAAATCCTTAGACCTTTCCAACGATTTCGTGATCCTAAAAAATAAGCCATGACTTGTCCAGACTCTTTTCACTAACAAATATTGTATATATGACATTCTAATCCCATTTCTGATATTTACCCTCACACCTCTGCCCATTCCTTACTCCATCCTTCAGGGTTAAGTCTAAGTGATGAGAGGAGGTCCGGAGATAAGAAGGAAGTATTTGTTTCAGGCATTACTCAGTAACAATATGGCAGCTTCGGAAGACCTGGATTAGCTCTGTGACTTTACTATCCACGGGGTCTTTCTGGTTTATAGAGAATGATGCTATGGTTGAAACTGTTTTCCTCTTTTTTAGCTACCCCTACCATCATACAACAGAACATGTACAATTGTGTTTATGTTTAAAGATAATAATTACCAGATGTTTAAACCAAACAGCCAAATCTGTCTATCTCTCTGTCATCTCTCTATTTCTCCGTCTCTGTCTCCCTCCCTCTTGACAGCTACAGATATAGATTTCTTGTATCATTAAAGAAGCACAGTTGTTAACTCTGGTGACCTTACTTTTAAAAACATTTTTCTGTATGTCTACATTTTCCCACCTGAACATAAACTATTTTTGTAATCAGAAAACATATATATTTTAAGGAAGCTAAAGCACACAAATGCCACAGTTTGAAATAATTCAGGGTTCTCATTTTATAGTTTTATTCCAAAACTTTAAAATCAACTGAATACTATGAAAGAAACATTTCTCACGGTTTCTCCTTGTCTCATTTCAATAGGCCATCTGAATGCCTCAGTGTCCCAGTAAAAACATCCAGAGAAGACATTGTCTCTGGAATCTTTCTCCATAATAACACTGCATTAATTAATATATGATACTCTTAGATATTTTATGTACTCAAAATAGCAATCCTGATAAATATGGGTTCTTCTAACATTATTTTTATCCTGTTAAGTGGTACTGATTTAAGAATAAAAATCGCACTTTGGGAGGCCGAGGCAGGCAAATCACTAGGTCAGGAGTTCGAGACCAGCCTGACCAACATGGTGAAACCCCGTCTCTACTAAAAATACAAACATTAGCCGGGCGTGGTGGCGCATGCCTGTGATCCCAGCTACTCGGGAGACTGAGGCAGGAGAATCACCTGAACCCAGGAGGTGGAGCTTGCAGTGAGCTGAGATCACGTCACTGCACTCCAGCCTGGGTGACAGAGTGAGTCTCCGTCTCAAAAAAAGAGAAAAAAAATAAAAATCATCAAAGGGTGTCTCCAAAACCACAAAAATAATACAGAGGTCTTAGAACATTCCAAATATAAATTATTTAGAAATATATATCCTTATTGTGAAATGCTTTAAACACTAGATCCGTTCTATCTAAACACAGTCCAAAATGGTTAGAAAGGAACATTTTAACCCTTGCTAACACTTTGACGTATAACTTTCATTTCTTTCCTAGACTATTTAGAGGAAGAAACTACAGAATCAAACATATATAGCTTTATCAAATTTCTTTTTTTTCTAAAGACAAAGTCTCGCTCTGTCACCCAGTCTGGAGTGCAGTGGTGCAATCATGGCTCACTGAAGCGTCTACCTCCAGGGCTCAAGAGATCTCCTGCCTCAGCCTCCTGAGCAGCTGGGACTACAGGCATACACCACCATGCCTGGCTATTTTTTTTTTTTTTTTTTTTTTTTTTTTTAAGAGACAGGGTCTCCTTATGTTACCCAGGCTAGTCTCAAACCCCTAGGCTCAAACAATCCTCCCAACATGCAGGGATTACAGGCATGAGCCACCACGCCTGGCCAAATACTGTTTCGTATTCGGAACTTTTACTTAATTTTATCATAATTTTTTTTTTGTTTTTTTTTTTTTTTGTTTTTGTTTTTTTTTTGAGACAGGGTCTTGTCCTGTTGCACAGGCTGGAGTCCACTGGCATGATCTTAGCTCACTGCAACCTCCACCTCCTGGGCTCAGGTGATCCAACCTCCTCAGCCTCCCAAGTAGCTGGAACTATAGGTATGCATCACCACACCCACCTAATTTTTGTATTTTTAATAGAGACGGGGTTTTACCATGTTGGCCAGGCCAGGCTGATCTCAAACTCTCGACCTCAAGTGATCCGCCGGCCTTGGCCTCCCAAAGTGTTGCATTACAGGTGTGAGCCACCATGCCTGACCTATCATAACTTTTTAAAAGCTCTTGGTCTATGTTGCCAACTTTATTTCTAAAAAGGTGCACTGTATAAGACAGTGAACATTTCACCAACCTCAGCCATGTATTACTGAATCTTTTCACTTGTTTTTAATCTTTGCTAGCTTGACATGGAAAATTGGTATCTTGTTTTGATTTGATTTAAATTTGTTTTAGAGGGTAAACTTTTCACATGCTTATAAGCCATTTGTATTTCCTCCTTTTGTGAATTATTTGTTCCTCTCTTTTCTTTTCTATTGATGTTTTATTTTTTTCTATCAATTTCAATGAGGTTTTTTTTCTTTCTTTTTTTTTTTAAAGTACTTTGGCTGGGCGCAGTGACTCACACCTGTAATCCCTACACTTTGGGAGGCCAAGGCAGGCGAATCATGAGGTCAGGAGTTCAAGACCAGCCTGACCAACATGGTGAAATCCCATCTCTACTAAAAATACAAAAATTAGCCAGGTGTGGTGGTGCACACCTGTAATCCCAGCTACTCAGGAGGCTGAGGCAGGAGAATTGCTTGAACCCAGGAGGGGGGGGTTGGAGGGGAAAAAAAAAAAAAAAAAAAAACGTACTTTAATCTTTTATTTATCATATTTCTTGCAAGTATTTTTCTCATTTTGTTCTTTGCCTTTTAATTTTGCTTATTCTTGAACTGACACTTTAAATATTTACATAGCCAAGTGTATGGATTTTTAGTTTTGTGGTTTCTTCTATTGTTTTTTAAACTTAAAAAGTCCTCCTCCATATGAAAATTCAATATATATTCACTTCCATCTTCTCCCTTTGATGGCTTGAGTTTTTTACATTTATGTTTTAATCCATTTTGAATTTATTTTGGTGTATGGTAAGAGATGGGTTTTTTAAACAACTCTTTCTTCCAAACAGAAACTTAATTTTCCTGTTATTTCTTTCTCCACTGATTTGTATGCTTTATAAGATATTTAAATATTATATAAACTCAGGTCTGGTTCTGGCCGTTCATCTGTTGATCTGTGCATCCAAATTCTTGGAACCGTAACACTGTTATTACAGTAGCATATTCCACCCTAAGATCCAGTAAAGCTATTCTCAAGACATTACTCTTATTTTTCAGAATTTTTTCAGCTATTCTTCCTGCTTATTCTGCGAGATAAAGTGTATAATTATTTTGTTAAATTTCAAAACCAATATCTTTAGGGGATTGGATAAGAGTCATTAGAAGGCAATACTAAGAACTTATGTGATACGAATTATGAAACTTTGCTGTGAAATATATAAGAAAACAATCATTACAATTACCTATGAGTTTTATGGAAGAAAATATTATACTATGTCTCTTTCCCCAGGTCATACATTTAGTGGAAATCTATTCATTTATTGAATATCCAGTGTGGCCAGAGCCTGGGTTAGGGTCTTTAGAAACTGCAGAAACCATGGATCATGCGTTTAAGATGAGAAAATGCTTATTCTGTCAGGAATAAGAGGCAGAGGCACTGATAGGGAGGGGCAACTCATCTGGGACCTTGTACTTCTTTATTGCTTGTGCCAAAACATGAAGGAAATATTTTATTGGGTGAATATTTGCGTAAGCCACTTGGAAGGGGCTCAATGAAGGATGGAGTAAAAACTGAACGCCATGCTTGAGTAACAATACAGAGCTCCTGCTAAGATTTCCAGAGGAGATGGGCTTAGATAACTACCTGGTTTTTGTTTTGCCAAGTAGTACATGGAAGGGGGAAGTGGCGTGGGGATGTGTGTGCAAAACTGGAATTTCCAGGAATAATAGGGGCTGTGGAAGAGAAGAGAAAGAGTAGGCTGGGAACTGGAAAGGAAATTAGTCACAAGAACAGACAGATATCTACTTGTGCATGTATTAAGTTTTATTTTACACACTGTACAGCATAAATCATCTTTTCCTTTGACCTGCTAAAAATTTTATGTTACAAACGTAATCCATCATATAAACAGAATAAATGACAAAAACCACATGATTATCTCAATATATGAAGAAAAGGCCTCCGACAAAATTCAACACCCTTTCAGGCTAAAAACTCTCAATAAATTAGGTATTGATGGGATGTATCTCAAAATATTAAGAGCTATTTATGAGAAACCCACAGCCAATGTCATAATGAAGGGGCAAAAACTGCAAGTA
>NW_016804595.1:3047792-3070758 GCF_001698545.2 Rhinopithecus bieti | reverse complement strand
AAAAAAAAAAAAAAAAAAAAGTCTAATTTTCAGGCCGGACACGGTGGCTCAAGCCTGTAATCCCAGCACTTTGGGAGGCCGAGACGGGCGGATCGCGAGGTCAGGAGATCAAGACCATCCTGGCTAACCCGGTGAAACCCCGTCTCTACTAAAAAATACAAAAAAACTAGCCGGGCGAGGTGGCGGGCACCTGTAGTCCCAGCTACTCGGGAGGCTGAGGCAGGAGAATGGCGCGAACCCGGGAGGTGGAGCTTGCAGTGAGCCGAGATCCGGCCACTGCACTCCAGCCTGGACGACAGACCCAGACTCCGTCTCAAAAAGACAAAAGTCTAATTTCAGCAGATATAAACAGAGAAAAACAGAAACTTGCAGCTAAGGAGGCTTTTGTTGGGGTCACAGCTAGACATGCAGTAGATTCTTGTTATTCATGGTACTTATGTTCTGTAAACCATGAATACAAGGTTAGGGTGACTACAAGCTTCTGGTCACGACATTTTCGTCAACACATTAATACATAACCCTGCTTTATGTGTGTCTTGGTGTAAAGACAAACCATTTGATCTCCATGGCTGATAATCATTAACATTGAACTCATAGCCAGAGGCACTCCTGCCTGAACAAAGCTTATCTAACACATAGGTTTTCTCCTAAGGCACATCACAGCTTTGGGATGTTTAAGAAGTAGACAAGTAGACGGCACTTTAGCATTAGACTTGGGGACCATTGTAAATGGTGAAAGTTGCAATAAAGAGCACAGAAATGTAAAAACTAATGCACTAAATATATCACAAAAAGGAGACTTGTTTATAGTATGAGGGCTGAGCAGAAATTCTGCTTCAGCTGGGAATGTGTTTATCCAGGGACTCTGTGCATGTGTTCAAATAACTGGGAAAGTGCTTTTGAGGTTACAAATTCTAGCCAGTAGACAAATTCACAGATACAGAATCTGTAAATGATGAGGATAGACTGTATATAAAAATGACTGTGCAACTCAGACTGCAATAAAGTTTCCATAGAAATACAGGGCAATACAGCATAGACCAGAGAGAAATTGCTCTAGTCTAGGGTAATCAATCAGGCTCCACTAACTGAAATTAGACTTTTGTCTTTTTGAGACGGAGTCTCGGTCTGTCGCCCAGGCTGGAGTGCAGTGGCCGGATCTCTGTGTTGGGCACAGAGTAGAAGCTCAAAAAATATGTATAGAATAGAAAGAGTTGGGAAGAAATGAGATGTGTTGAGAGAGGTGGAATGGAATGGAATAACATTTATACAGATTCTTGGAGGCAGGGTACTCTTAGGAGCAATTACCCTAGTAGCACAGGGAGATAAAAAAAAAAAAAAAGATAGTTAATATTATATTGAATATTTGTTATAAACCTTTATTTTGCTAAGCATTTGATGTGCTTCGCGTCATGTAACACTCATTGAAGGGTAATATTGTTATCTTCATGCTACAGAAAGGTGAAACAACCTGCCCAAGGTCACACAGCTGTCACATCGTTGGATGGGGCTCCAACCCAGATTTATCTGGCACCAGAGTCTGTGTTCTCAACTGCCTGGGCATAAGGTAAAAAGATGGGCTTGGTAGGGGTTATAAGCCATGAGTTTCGTCAGAAAGATCTCTAGGAGAGGAAAAGGGAGCCTCTAATAGAAGCTAGTCTGAGTCACTGGCTCTCCTAGCCTGAAAAAGAAGACAGTGATGCAGTTAAAGGTGATTTTTTCCTGGCTGGCAACAGCACTGGCTTTTGTCTGATTCCAGAAGCAGCTGGCAGAACTCATGTATTACTCATGCTGCAATTATACTTACTGATGGGCTTCCATACTCTAGAGTTACTCAGTAGTCAGAGCTGTATCCAAGCCTGTTAGGCGATTACTACAGGCTTCTGAATGTGGCTGAGCTTCTGCAGCTGTTGTGTGTTTCTGGCTCTAGCTCCACATCTCTTGGCAGATGGTTTGTGTGAAAAGCACCGCTGACTCTGAGTGTGAGATACACAGGGCCCAGGGGGTTGGGGAGACCAGGCAACACAATGCAAGCCCATGCTGGTTGGGTCTTGAGTTTGTGGCTATGATGCACTTATGAGAGAGGATAAAAGGGATTTATAAATGAGTGACTGGGGACGGTTCCGAAGGTCACTCCTTCAAGCCCTTCTGCTGGAAGAGAATCAGCTGACACTAGGCCAGTTTCCGAAGTCAACCCTAACCCTCCTATAGCCACTCTGGTGGTAGAGACCCCATATGCACAGGAGTTGATGGTCAGATGGATAAAATTAGTGACAGTACTAATATTTACTTTGTGTTTTCTAAATTTAAGCATTGTTCTAAATGGTTTACTATCTGAATTACTTGTTCCCCCCTCCAAAAAAACCCGTGAGGTAGGTACTATCAGGCTGCATATTTTACAGATGAAGCTGAGTGAGCTGCACCACCGTACGAAGCTAGTAGTTGTTATAATAGGTTGAATTATTGGCTCCAACTCTTCGACCTTCCTTGCTTCCACATTCCTGCTTTGGCCTCGTTGTGGGCAGAGTGTATTTCCTGTCCCTTGACTTTGGGCACATCACTTTGGGAGTGGCAACATGCTAGTTCTGAGCCAAGGCCTTAAGAAGCCCCACTTGTTTACTTGTTTCTACTTAGCCCTCTCGTGTTTCCCACATCACCAGTAAAACATGCCCTGAGTGATCCGCTGATCCAAGAAAGATGTGTGCAGAGTCATCCAGGCAACTTGCATACCTGCAGCAAGAAGCAGAGCTACCCCAGCTGCTGCAATCTGAAGCAGAGTTACTCAGCTGCGTCAAGCATAGATCAGCTGAACCTTGAATGAGCCAAAAACACGGGAGTAATCATAAATGTTGGTTTAGCCACTGAGTTTTAGGAGTAGTTTGTTACATGGCAACAACTAACCAATACAGTAGTAAGGCTGGGATGCGAGCTCAGATTGTCTGATTACACTATGTGCATTAAGCTGTAATTTACATTGCCTTCCATGCTCTTTTAAAGTGAGGAAATTCACCAGGTGCAGTGGCTCATGCCACCCACCCAGCCCTTTGGGAGGCCAAGGAGGGTGGATCAACTGAGGTCAGGAGTTTGAGACCAGCCTGACCAACATGGTGAAACCCCGTCTCTACTAAAAATAAAAAAAATTAGCCGGGCATGGTGGTGGGCACCTGTAATCCCAATTACTCAGGAGGGTGAGGCAGGAGAATCACTTGAACCTGAGAGGCGGAGATTGCAGTAAGCCAAAATCATGCCATTGCACTTTTGCCTGGGCAAGAGAGAGACTGTCTCAAAAAATAAATAAATAAAGTGAAGAAATTTAACCTCTAGTGAGTTGACTGAATCTGAACAAAATGTTGACCTCTCTGGGCCTCCATGTCATCATCTGTAAAATGAGCAGGTTGAACTGAACCAGAATTTTTCAAAATATAGAACATTAGCTCCATGTGATACTCAAAAACAACAAAGATTATACAAGTCTCCTGGAATTGGTATTCTGTTAAGAGATTTCAGAAACACTGGGCTAGATAATCTTTTATGTCTCTGACAGTTCCAGTATTCTGTTATTCTAGGTAACAGTGTGTGGACTCTCCATGAAAACACCTACCCTCATTACAGTGTATTTACGAAACTAAAATATTCCCTAATTCAGGTGATTTAGGGACCACATGCAGGGGAAGGAAAGTAACTGTGATGGAAGAGCTCTTTCCGTATTCTCTTTACACCCCTGCATATCCTTTTAGTACCTTGAGCCTATGATGGCAGAGAGAAGGACCTAACCCATTTTAGCAGCTCACCCTATAATTAAGCTTACAGAAAAGCACATGGAAATAGAAACCTACCAGGATGTGCGAAATCTCTCAGAAAGGAATCTATGCTTACCCACCCCATCTCCCTCCTTACTTGCCACTTTCTCCTAAGCCCAAGCCCTGTCCATTCACTAAAAATGCTTTGCAATAGCACCTAGCTGCCAATTCTCTAGTGTCTCTTCCTAGCCTGCTCTTTCCTCCAATTTTTTTTTTTTTTTTTTTTTTTGAGACAGAGTCTCTCTCTGTCACCCAGGTTGGAGTGCAGTGGCACCATCCCGGCTCACTGCAACCTCCGCCTCCCAGGTTCAAGCAATTCTCCTGCCTCAGTTTCCCAGGTAGCTGGGACTACAGGCATGTGCCACCACACCCGGCTAATGTTTTGTATTTTTAGTAGAGACAGGGTTTCCCTGTATTAGCCAGGATGGTCTCGAGCTCCTGACCTCATGATCCGCCTGCCTTGGCCTCCCAAAGTGCTGGGATTACAGGCGTGAGCCACTGCTCCCGGCCTCTTTCCTCCAATTTTTGATATAGTTGAAGCTCCTCCTTCCTTGGCTCATCCTTTCAGGATAGTCAGTCTCCTCTTCCTCTACCCATATCACCCCTAGATGTAGGTTCCCAGACCTACCCTGTTGTCTTCCTCTTATCTCCAGACACGTCTCACTATCTCACACAGCTTCATCCTATACCCTAAAGGCTCCTATAAGTGTCTCTGTCCCTGACCACTTGGTTAATCTCAAACCAAATTACCTTTTCTCCAACCCATCTTCCCACTTTTAATCCCTGCCACCTTCTTCAATATACCCATAGTGTAGCCACAAAGAACCACTGCATAAAAGTCTCTTAAACTTTTTATCCCAAATTTTCAGCTTTCCCCTCTGACTAAAATGTACCCCCTCCTCACTTCCACTACTGATCTTCCATAATCCTTTTCTCCCTTCTCAAATGTCACCCTCCTGGTGAGATCCCCGTTTTCTCTCAGAATTGCTCACTCCAGTTTCCATGCTTCCATCTCCCTTTATTAAGGCAGGGTTTCTCACCCACTAGACTGCAACTGCTTGAGTTCAAGTCCCTCTCTTAACTATCTTTGGAACTCCAATGCCTAGCAGATTCCTATACATAAAAAGGGTCCAGTAGATGCTAGCTTGAATGAATAAGTAGAACTGACCAACCATTTCTCCACTGATGAGCATTGCCTACTGCTTAGCTGACTGACTGCTGGGCCTTCTGTGAGGGAAGCCCACTGTGCCCAAGGTCTTGTCTATAATTTTATTAACAAATATCTACTTTCCAGGTTTCCTGGGAGAAACAAAATTAGAATCCAAGATGGTCCTTTGAGACAGGTAGATCACCATGAAACTGTTTCACTTTATGTCACTAGGATAGTATTAATTCCACGCCCAAATTGCTTTTATGTTATTTATTTGGACACACAAGCACATACACAGTTCTAAAAAGGACAGGATTCGAGTGGTTAACTCATCTGATTATAGCAGTGTCTCCCAAACTGCATTCATTCATGGATCACTTTTGTGATTCTTACTGAATCTACATACCACCTGTGCAATTTTTCTATCAATCATTATCTTTAACTCATTTTTTTCTTATCCTCATATTAACGAGGACTAATCATGAAATCACATGACTGATGATACATATGCACACATATGTACATATATCTATAAACATATGCAAATATGCTTGTATATGCAAATAATTTGCATATTGTATATAATATGCAAAATATGTTTATTTATAGACACAAAAATAGATACATATGTTTATAAATATATTTATAAATAAAATTTTTTTATACTTTGTAGTCCCAAGTAGCTAGGACTACAAGCATGCACAACCATGCCTGGCTAATTTTTTTGTCTTTTTGGTAGAGATGGGGTTTCGCCATGCTGGTCAGGCTGGTCTTGAACTCCTGACCTCTGTTGATCCACTCACCTCAGCCTCCCAAAGTATATTTTATTTTACAAATTTATATTTATGAATAAAAATATATTGTATATATTTATAAAATAAGAATAATATGGTATATTTTAAATAAAATATATGTATAAAATAAAATTATATTTTATAAGATAGAATTTTTATTTATGAAATATATATACAAACCATCTTGCAGGCCAGCAGTAGTATATACCAATACACTTAAGGTGACCCTGACTTGAGAACATTTAATACAAAGCAAAGCTATTTTATTTATTTATTTATTTATATTGAGATGGAGTTTCACTCTTGCCCAGGCTGGAGTGCAATGCCACAATCTTGGCTCACTGCAACCTCTGCCTTCTGGGTTCAAGTGATTCTCCTGCTTCAGCCTCCCAAGTAGCTGGGACTACAGCACGCACCACCGTGCCCTGCTAATTTTTTTGTATTTTTAGTAGAGATGGGGTTTTGCCATGTTGGTCAGGCTGGTCTTGAACTCCTGACCTCAGGTGATCTGCTTGCCTCAGCCTCCCAAAGTGCTGGGATTATAGGCGTGAGCCACAGCACCTGGCCAGCAAAGCTATTTATTAAAGCATTTCTTTGTCAGCTAGTATATCATGTCAGGTACTGGAAATATTGAAATGCCAAACACAGTTCATAGCCCAGTGGCCAAAACCAACCAGTAAACTGTAAATTGTAATTAAACTTTCTAAGTGGACAAAGGCAAGTATCAAGGTGTCTGTATCCGAAACCTCTTAGGCACCAATGCAAATTCTACTCATCCCAGCTTTTGCTCTGGCTGCAAGGGCCACTTCTGATCTTTGAGCAGGTGCAGTCTCAAAGTAGCTCACGTAGAACCCAGTCAAGTATATCTTACTTCCTCACCTGTGGAAACCTGCTAGGTTCTTAGATCTACATAACCCTTAAACAAAGAAAGGGAATAGTAATAGATGAGTGCCTCCCCTTTTCATTCTCAGATGAAGTTTTTTTTTTTTTTTTTTTGACGGAGTCTTGCTCTGTCGCCCAGACTGGAGGGCAATGGCACAATCTCGGCTCACTGCAAGCTCCACCTCCCAGGTTCATGTCATTCTCCAGCCTCAGCCTCCCGAGTAGCTGGGACTACAGGCGCCCGCCACCATGCCCGGCTAAATTTTTTGTATTTTTAGTAGAGATGGAGTTTCACTGTGTTAGCCAGGATGGTCTCGATCTCCTGACCTCATGATCTGCCCGCCTTGCCCTCCCAAAGTGCTCGGATTACAGGTGTGAGCCACCGCGCCTGGCCCCATTCGCAGATGAAGCTCTAAGTGTCATTTCATAAGGCTCCTCAGAAAGTCTGGAGCACCAGGCTTCTGCAGCTGCAGACAGCTTGATAATGCATCCTTGTAGAGTTTCATTCCCCTAGTCCCTCACTCTTGCATGCTGGGATCATTATCCCACATAATCCACCTGCACATATGCCATGGCCTTCAGGCCATGTTTTTACCTCAGGCTAAGGCAGGGCCCTAATCCATGCAAGGAGGTTAAATAAGACTTCTTAGAAGATATAACCCCTGAGCTAAACCTCTAACCATGAATAAGTAAAGCAGGTGAAGAAGAGGTGACAAGGGCATGCTGGAAAGAGGAAACAGCATACACAAAGGCACAAATGCTTGAACATGAATGTTTGGAAATTGCAAAGAGCCTGGTATGACTTGAGTACACTTCCATCATAGTATGTGGGACTGAGAACCACGAGAGGCTGGTGAGGTAGGCAAAGACTGTCTCCTGAAAAGCTGCTGACCACAAGCAACGACGACCACCACCACCACCCTCTTCTTTGATTCTGAAGTGGGAGCAATGATGAACAGGTGGATGTTTAAATCAACCCCAGAAGATTATAATATACTTTCCAGATGCAAGGGGTATTGGACACAAAGTAGAATTGAGACTAAAGGCAGGTGGAATTAGAGGAAAGATGTGCTGAAATGGGGGCAGCGCTATTTCTCTGTCTCACACATGTGCATGCACACCCACATGCACACACACACACACACATATGCACGTGCACACAGACACCAGGATGGGTCCAAAAATCCAACAAGCTTAGTCACAAGTGAGGCAGATTCCACTTGAAGTAAAAAAATTGTCAAGAAATAGGAATCAATAGGTTTGGGATAAATGAGGTGGGAACCTTCAAATGGCAAATCATCCTAGAGCCTGTGATCAGTCAAGACCCAGAAATGAGAGGAAACTGGGGGCTGCCAAGAAAAAAGTTGGGAGCCCAATCTGGTTGAGCAACAGAAAAGAATCTCCCCACTCGACTCTCCACATTTCTACAGAAGCCCAAGAACCCACAGGTCTAAGCCTCTCTCGCCTTGTCCCCACTATAAGGCCAGGCTTAGGGCACCAAGGGAAGCCAGGAGCCTCATCTGCGTGGAATATGAGTTGTCTGCCCTCGTGGATGAAAATGTGCTTTGAAAGGACTAGCATAAGGTAACATATGAGACATCAGTTTCATTTATAAACAAACCTTAATAACACCTGATTTTTACCGAGTGCTAACTATGCGCCAGCACTAAGTATTTTTAAGTTATTTTTTTAAAAGTCTTCCCCAAAACCACATGAAGAAATGCTGTTAGCTTCATTTTCTAGGAACTAGCCTGAGGTGACGATGAAACACTAGTTGGAAGGCAGCACAGTGAAGTGTTTTAAAGAGCCCAGGATTTGCTTCAGGTCATTTTTCACTGTAACTCTTGTTTCCATCATTTCCTACTGAGACATGCAGTCAGTCAGGATGATTCACTTCCAAGGGACAGAAGCTAACTCAAAATAGCTCGAACAAATGAAAGAAACTGGCTCACAGATCTGGAAGAGGCAGGGCTGAGGTTTTGAAAATCCTCGGACCCAGGGCTCAAATGCTATCAGAGTGCCTGTCTTGGTTCCATGTTTTGTTATTGGCCTCATTCTCTCGTACTAAAGATGAGCTTATTCCAAGTGGTCAGTGAAGTTGGTAGCTCCAGGGATACAGTGAAGAAAGAGAGCCTTTTGCTTTCAAAGTGTTCATAAGTTCCCAGGGAAAGAGTCTAACTGGCCCTGCTGGGTTGTGCATCTTCTGTTTGAACCAACTGCTGTTGTTTGTTGGCTGGCACATTCTGTGACCGGTGATTAGCAGACCCATCAGAATCACCTAGAGGGAAAGCATGGCAGTTCTTGAAAGTCTGGCATGTGAGGCATCCAAAATAACGGATGGCCGCCGTTGTCGTTTTCTGTTGTTTTGCTGTTGTTATTTTTTAAGATGGGGTCTCACTATGTCGCCCAGGCTGGAATGCAGCGGCATGATCACAACATTCATGCAGCCTCAAAACCCCAGCTAAAGCGATCCATCTATCTCAGCCTCCTGGGTTGCTGGGACCACAGGTGTGTGCCACCATACCCAGCCAATATTTTTATTATTTGTAGAGATGGGTCTCCCTATATTGCCCAGGCTGGTCTTGAACTCCTGGGCTCAAGCCATCTGCTTGCCTCGGCCTCCGAAAGTGCTGGGATTACAAGCATGAGCCACCACACCTGGCCAGTCACTATATTTTAACCTTAAACCATCACGTAACCTTTGTGAACCTTGGTTTCCCTGTCTATTAAAAAAACAAATAATAATACCTATTGTGCAAAGTTGTTGTGAAATATTAAAAATCATATTTAACACTTGGCACATAGAGGTATTCAACCCAGGGTAGTCGTTTTTGTTATTACTGGTACTCTTATTGTTTTGTGGTTGTTTCTGACACAGGGATCAGAATTTGAAGCCCATCCCAGATTCCCAGATGTCTAAAGCACTCCTGTCCCCAGGGTGGAGTCCCTTTTGGCTCTGCAGCCAGACGCCTTGCACAGCCCAGGCCCTGTGTGCCAAGGTTAAGCTGGTTCACCATCTGATGGCCACAGAGCAGTGAGTGCCTCCCCAGCCCCAGCAATGTCAATACTGCCTTCCTGACTCCGCCTATTGTATCTGGAGGAAAGTGGCTGAGCATTGTCTTCCAGTGCTCCCCCCAGGAAGCATGATATCACCCTTTAACAAAAGCGGGAAAGCTGACAGATCTGCTGAGATGGGTGTGACCAGCACATACACCTCACTGGTCAAGCCCTGGGCAAGGGGCTGTGACAAGCAGAGAGCAAATGGCAGCTACCCACGATGCCCCTCAACCCCATGCCTGACTGGCTCCTTTGGCTAGTCCAAATGTTCTCCCTCTCTTTGTCACACCCATACCACATGAGACATGAAACCACCAAGCAATGGGTATGCACTCCCTCTCATCAGCAGATGTGTTGAAAAGTGTCAGGACTCTGCCCATCTGGCACAACCACGTCTTCACACCTGCTCCTGCAGCCTTTGGGAAGGATGATCAGATTCCTGAAGGAACAACAGGGGGCAATGGGGTGGGGCTGGGGGAAGCGGTCATAGCTAGATCTAAAACTCATTCTGCACGTGTAATGCGAGTTAAGGAATTGTCTGGCCAGATGGGTAAGAATAGGGTTATCAGTTCAAAATTCCAAAAATAAGGGAGGCAACTTTAGACATTCCCTTTCCTGAAAGCCAGGAGTGAAGCCAGTTGCTCCCTTCCAGCTCTGGTTTGGTGATGCTGCTGGTGCAGCTGGCTCTCTGTAAAATAACACACCTGCAGGCTGGTGCTCCCCTGCCAGGCCTGGAGGCTATCACTCGGCTGCCCCCATCTTACAGTCTTCTTCTTAAAACTCTCTTTCCAGCCGGGCGCAGTGGCTCACACCTGTAATCCCAGAACTTTGGGAGGCCGAGGCGGGCAGATCACGAGGTCAGGAGATCAAGACCATCCTGGCTAACACAGTGAAACCCTGTCTCTACAAAAATACAAAAAAATATAGCCAGGCGTGGTGGTGTGCGCCTGTAGTCCCAGCTACGTGGTAGGCTTAGGCTGAGGCAGGAGAATGGTGTGAATCCGGGAGGCAGAGCTTGCAGTGAGCCGAGATCACGCCACTGCACTCCAGCCTGGGTGACAGAGAGAAATTCCATCTAAAAAAAAAAAAAATTTCTTTCCGTGGCTGTACAGCAGCAATTCTCTAAAGTCCCAGGATAGGAAGGTCATTGGTTTTGCTTCTCCTGTCAGATCCTTACCTGTTTCTCCTTCATCAAATTTTTGGGTATATGCTCTTTCTCATCTCTTCATTTCAATCTTGAAATATATCCATGCCCGTGGCTTCACTTACCATATACCAAAGATTTCTACATCTCAATCTCTTGCCCAGTCCCCTTCCTCTGAGCTTCAGATCTGGAGAGCCAAATTTTGACAAATATATTCCTTTACTGCCAGGCGTGGTGGCTCATGCCTGTAATCCCAGCACTTTGGGAGGCCAAGGCAGGTGGATCATGAGGTCAGGAGTTCAAGACAGGCCTGACCAAGATGGTGAAACCCCGTCTCTACTAAAAACACAAAAATTAGCCGGGTGCAGTGGCAGGTGCCTGTAATCCCAGCTACTCAGGAGGCTGAGGCAGAAGAATCACTTGAACCTGGGAGGCGGAACTTGCAGTGAGCTGAGATTGTGCCACTGCACTCCAGCCTGGGCAACAGAACAAGACTCCATCTCAAAAAACAAAACAAAACAAAACAAAACAAAAAATCCTTCCTTTACATGTAGCCTCAAAATCAACATGAACAAAATAATTATTTGCCTATCCCAGCCCATCTCCAGCCAATTCCTTCTGCCATGTTTCCCAGCACACTGAATGGCACCACCATTATCCAAATCAGAATGCTGGAGCAATGACTTATTCTCCTCCCTCCCTCTCAACCTTCCATATGCAACCAATCACTAATTCCTGCAGTTTCACCCCCTAACCCTCTCTCAAACCCCTGTTATCCTCACAGTCCTCTTGCCTGGAATGTTAGGAGGCCAAGTTGGTCCCAGCCTATGGTCTCTACCATGTTAATCCATTCTGAAAACTATTATTAGAGTGAATTTTTCAAGACTTAAATCTGATTTATGACATGATGGAACAAACACACTGCTAAATTTCAACATGTACAGAATGAGTTACAAGCTACTTAAAATGGCCTGTGAGGCCCTTCGTGATCTGACCCCAACTTTAATTCTCTACCTTCATCCTATATTACAGCTTCACTCAGCTCCCTCAAGCCTGCCCTACTATTTTATACGCACCCCCTTTGTATAGGTTGTTCCCTCTAATGGGAAGTCCTTTCTTCCCTTTTCCTTTTTATCTTGGTTTTAAAATCATTTGGCTATGAGCAACCGATAACTATAACTGGACATAACTTTTGGCAATATTCACAACTATTTAGGAGTTCTTGCAAAGAGAGAAAAATCAACCTACAAGTTGTTTTCAAAATATCACTCATTTTCTTTAGTTGACATTCCATATTTTTATACATTTAATTAAATATTTATATTCAATTTGGTTTCGTTTGTTTTTTTGAGACAGGGTCTCGCTCTGTTGCCTAGGCTGGAGGGAATTGGTATGATCATGGCTCACTGCAGCTTTGACCTCCCAGGCTCCAGCAATCCTCCCACCTCAGCCTCCTGAGCAACTGGGACTACATGCATGTGCCACCATGCCAGGCTAATTTTTGTATTTTTTGTAGAGACATGGGGTTTTGCCATGTTTCCCAGGCTGATCTGAAATTCCTGGGCTCAAGTGATTCGTCTGCCTCAGTCTCCCAAAATGCTAGGATTTACTTACAGGTGTGAGTCACTGCACCAGACCTTTATGCTCAATTCAGATATTGCAATTTCATTTTGTATGATTGGACCCAATAAAAGCTTTTATGGCCCTTGAAAAGCTCAGATTTTGTAAACACCTTTATTTGTTGTAATATCTCTATTAAATCATTTATCACAACATGTTACAATTCATCTGCTTATATTCATTTTTCCCACTAAAACGTGAGCTTAGCAAGGGGAAAAAATGATTCATCCTTATTTATATTCCTAGTTTCCAGGATAGTACATGGCTCAAAGGAAACCCTCAATAAGTCTTTGTTTTTGTTGAAAGGATAGATGAGTGAATGAATGAATGAATAACTGGCATGCAATAACTCAATAAATATCTATTGAATAGAAAATATGCATATGTTATACATAATATTCAACAATCGTACAATACCTCATATCTTAAGTAAGGCCTTGGTTAGACCCACTTTTATGAGTATATCTTTTATGTTTCACGCCTAACAGAAGAAACTTTCTTTCAACTTTATTTACATCAAACGTTTAATATAAGCTAAACTTTTGAGAGTATCATTTACAAGATATATAAAATTGATCTATTAAGTTGGTACAAAAGTAATTGTAGTTTTTGCCACTACTTTTCACCAACCTAATATTTATTTATTTATTTATTTATTTTTGAGATGGAATCTTGCTCTGTCACTCAGGCTGGAGTGCAGTGGCACAATCTTGGCTCACTGCAACCTCCGCCTCCTGGGTTCAAGCTATTTTCCTGTCTCAGCCTTCTGAGTAGCTGGGATTACAGGCACACGCCACCACGCCCAGCTAACTCTTGTATATTTAGTAGAGAAGGGGTTTCACCATGTTGGTCAGGCTGGTCTCAAACTCCTGACCTCGTGATCCGCCCATCTCGGCCTCGCAAAGTGCTAGGATTACAGGTGTGAGCCAACGTGCCTGGCCCAATGTAATATTATTATTTCAATGTTATTGAGATCCTTTCTACAATGCTCTCTTTTCCTTTCAGGTCTGCTGTGAAGTACCAACATTTTCTTACTGTGACCATAAAACTCCATTCAACAAAAATTACTAAATATTAAATACATGTACTAATGAGAAAAGAAATAATATCTGTTGTGAGAGATTTAGAGGCTAACTGGGCTAAATCTGGCTGCCCAAAGCTCAAAGACACAATCTGCATGGTAAAGGAGCCTAAACTTAGGGGAAGAATATCAGGAGGAAGAGTTGGCCCAGGCAAATTGAGTTGAGTTGTGTTTGCGGAGTAGATATGAAAGATGTCATTTCTAAATGGATGGAACAGCATGAACAAGAGCCAAGAGGAAAGAATGTGTAGATTGTGGAGATGGGCCTGCTTGAAGCAGACAAGATACAAACAGGGATAAATGGATAAGTGAGGGGATGGTAGATGGGTAGTTGGCAAAGTGTTTGGGTTTATTAAGTAGGAATTGGCCAGCACAAAATTTGAGAGATTGGATTATGCTGCGGTTTTGTAGGAGACAGCATCTATGAATGTTAATGATTCTCCTACATCCTGGGGCAGATCAGATCAGTCTTGACTAGCACAGTAGTTCTCATGGTAATACTTCTCTTTTAATTACACTAGCTTCATTTATTATTTTATTTTATCGAGATGGAGTCTCGCTCTGTCACCAGCCTGGAGTGCAGTGGCGTGATCTCAGTTCACTGCAACCTGCACCTTCTGGGTTCAAGCTATTCTCCTGCCTCAGCCTCCTGAGGAGCTGGGACTACAGGTGCACAACACCACACCTAGCTAATTTTTGTATTTTAGTAGAGATGGGGTTTCACCACGTTGGCCAGGATGGTCTTGATCTCTTGACCTCATGATCCACCTGCCTCGGCCTCCCGAAGTGCTGAATTACAGGCATGAGCCACCGCGTCTGGTTCCAAGCTTCATTTATTAAGAGCATTCTTACTGGCTAAGCATTTCACAGGCATTATCACATTTGATTCTCATCACAACCCTGGAAATGGGTATTTCATCCGTAAAAGATGAGAAAAATGTGGCTTAGAGAAATTAAATAACTTGCTTATGGCTATCCAATTTGGGCTTTGACTTCGTAATCCATGTTTCCTCCTTCAGTTTGCCTGCTATGTTTGCTGTTAAATTTCTCAGGTCTTTGGTGTTTCATGGATGTGCTCTAAGCAGTAGATTTAAGTGAAGTGATTACCATTTCTGATTTGGACTTTATATTTCTGCTAATGCAACACATTACAGTTTATACATTACCTTTTTAGCAAGCAGAGCATATGTTGGCTTCCATGAGTTTTGTGTATCCCCAAAACCTAGGTGTCATTCACAAGAACTTTCAACAAACCGGGTCTCTCCCACATTAAATATACATAATTTATTTCTTAAACCCAAACACAGAACTTGACATTTGTCTATTCTGAAACAGTATCTTTTTGTTTTGGTTTTCCACCCTTCCAGCCTAGAATACTCTATTTAAATCCTGATTCTGTGAACTCACCAGTAAGCCATCTACAGAGAATAAGCAGGTGATACAATCACACAGATATCTTTTGGGGAGATAGAGGCTCAGGAGGCAAACTGATAATTTCAGAAGAATTTAGAGCCCACCCACTTAAATCCCCAGAGAACATCACATAGTCTTTTGAGATGAATTTGGAAGACTCCTTCCCTCCTAGAGAGACGCCTTGGAAGAACTATGCTCTTCCAGGAAGCTCTCCCAGGGCAGGGCTGAAAGGGAAATGCTGAGACCTAACAATGAACACAATGCTTGGAAGGGAGCATCTGTGAAAAAAGCAAGCTCCTTCTGAGAATAATTCCAAAGGGTGTCTCTGATCCCAGCTTCCAGACCTCCACCCTTGATTACTCAGACCTGACACTAGCCTTCCGAGACCAGCCCTAACAAGGAGGTTTCATCTGGGAGCACTTCCCTGACCTTACAACTATTTCCTCTGCCACTCCAGACAAGATGTCTGCTATCTCTGAATCCAGTTGTTATTTAAAATGTCAAGTGACAAGGCCGGGCGTGGTGGCTCATGCTTGTAATCCCAGCATTTTGAGAGGCCGAGGCGGGCGGATCACTTGGGGTCAAGAGTTCAAGACCAGCCTGGCCAACATGGTGAAACCCCGTCTCTATTAAAAATACAACAAATTAGCTGGGCATGGTGGTGGCAGGTGCCTGTAATCCCAGCTACTTGAGAGGCCGAGGCACAGAATCGCTTGAACCTGGGAGGCAGAGGTTGCAGTGAGCCGAGATCGCTCCACTATACTCTAGCCTGAGCGACAGAGCGAGACTCCACCTCAAAAGAAAAAAAAAAAAAAAGTCAAGTGACACAGTAAAAGGGGTATGAAGGTATGAGACTAGAGACTTCCTATTAGATCAGTGTTGATCATATAGAAGATACTATGATAAATCAGTGATTTTTTTGTTAGTTTTCTACGTATACAACTCTTTAAAGAGAGCAGCCTGGTTTGATGAGGATAGGAGAGTAGGGAAAAGCTAATATAATAGAAATGTTTGAAACCTGAAGTTAGCAATGATTTTCAAGTCAGAAAGGAAAGCAACAGAATCTAGGAATATTTGTGAGGAGCTTCTGAGACCTACACACCTCCTGCAGCCATTTTATGGGCCAGCAACTCTGCCATCCAGAGCCACCTTCACTGAAAAAAAGTGGCATTTCTTTCTTCAGTCTGTGGGTTCAGAAAAAAGAAATGAGAAACAACCCACTGGACTGGAGAGATAAACCTATAAGCCATAAGCGCCTTGCTCCACTGCTGTAGTCTACCAGGAGTTTGACTAGACGAATGCGCTCCTATGGCTGTGGACATGATCTAGCTGGATTCTTCTCGTTGCAATTACCAAGCCTCGAGCAGTGAGGCTCATGGAAGCTTAGACTAGGAATGCAAGTTACAATCAAGACAACAGACCTACCTCAGAAACTAACCTTGCTAGTGTCACCCTTCCTAACAAGAATATGACCTACTTCCTCCCTTGGTCCTCTCCCTTTTAAAGGCAGTGTTGTTTTTTTTCAAGGATCTAAGGTCTAGACATGGAGCAACTATTTTGGCCACATGACCTTTTTGTTTGATGACAATTCTTCTAAGCCTGTATTGCACAGTGCTATAACATAGTTGCTTTAGGGGTAAAAAAGTGAATGAAAACTTGTGTGTGTATTACTTAACCTACAAAGTACCTCAGAGAAACTCTAGACATCTGGGCTTCACATCACTATAATCCCTGGTATAGAATCAGTTTCAGATTTCATGTCACTGGTAAATAATGGCACTCAGAAAAAAAGAAAATCAAAATCAAAAAAAAAAAAAAAGAAAATCAAAATCAAAAAAAGAAAATCAAAATGGAATGGTAATTATTTAAAGGTACATATTATTGGAGAAGTCAACATTATTTAAACAATTTCCATATAAATACTGAAGCCACCTAAAATCTTTAATTTTTAGCAACTTGTGTTACACATTCTTACTTTTAAAAATATTATTAAATTCTCAATATGTTGGTTGAGAGCTATAAAACAAATTGTATTCAACTCTGTTATTTAATTGGATTGTTTTTTGAACATTTAAAATATTTTAAACATCTAGAAAATATAGCAGATACTTATGTATACTTGAATCAAATTCTATTAATATAGCCTATATCCATAAAGTTTAGTGAATTTTCCCAAATTTATCTCCAATATCAATTCAATTTTCATTATAATTAGAATGTTTTCAAACAGAAGAAAAGAGACTGATGACAATGATAATGTATTTGGGATCTGTAGTTCAGGTTTGGATACTGCCTTCTGCCTATGTCACATAGGCTGAGTGAGCTACAGAGGCACACCACTATCTGGAGTATCTGAGCAATAAACACACTAAATCCAAACATACTGGCCAACCATTCCTCCACTCTACAACAGGCTTCTATACTCTCCTGTGTTAACGATCTTGGTAACTGCCTAAATTTTTGCTTCATTGGGCCAGTAAACCCTTTATGAATTACTAGGTGGCAAACATTTTAAAACTAAAACAAAATTATAATAGCCCCAATCTCCCCGACCCTAACTACAAGAAAGAAAAAAAAAAAGGCTACAATTTCATTAATTTGCTTAAAATAGGATGTATATATAAAATCTTTTCACAGAAAAGCATTTTTGTTCTCTTTAAAACAGTGACAATCTATACACTGCCTAAAGGGCCCCTGTATTTCTCAGCATGAATTTCATTTTTTACTGAAGATTTTCTTTAAAGCAGGTAAAACCGGTTTGTTCTTTAAAAAATCAGTAAGAAAAACACTCCAGAATGAGGAGCAGGAAAATAATGCATGATAGTAAGGAGATCTCTTCAAATAAGATGATTTAATCGGTCCTCAAAGAGTTTATAACACAGGGGCCAATCACCCAGAAGACAAACTCTAACAAAATCAGTTCATGCCACAGAGACTTTGCATTTCAATCCTTCCACACATATTGACTGGAGACTCACAGAGAAATGGTGCCTTTGCTACAGCCACCCCTTGTTAATCAGCACTGATGAGATTTGGGGAGACCACCAGAAGTCACTGTTTTTAAAAATACTAATTTTATAAAAATAAAGCCAAACCTTACCAGAAAGGAGCAAGCTGACTCCATAGAGAACTAAGCTGGCTAAAGAGTCCATGCTTCCCCAAATCTCTCCATCCAGTTTCCACAGATGTGCATGAGGTCCCAAGGATCCTTTCAAAAACCCAGCGGTTTGTGACTTTCCATTCGCATCGTCCTACTACGTCTTGTTTACAAGTTAGAGACAAGAAGGAACAGCACAGAAGCAGGCTGTAACAGTCTCATTTCTGTCTGAGCACAGGGAGTTTTAAGTTCCTTTTTCCTGTTTCCTTTGTAGATTAGGATGGGAAAGGCTGCATCTTAAAGGCATTTGGTATCAGCAGGGCTGGGGGCACTCAAGCCCTACCCATCTCGCAATTCATCAAAACACTTATCTGTTGCTGTTGCTTCTGCTGCTGCTTTTGCTGCTGCTGTAGGGGTAGAGGAATTTTTGTTGGAAGTGTGGGTCCCGGTCAGCATTTTCAGAAACAATAGGGGTATCCTCTCATAGGCGGGAAACTGAGAATAACAAGCCCTCCACCTATGTATGGTATGCGATGATGACCAATCCTTCTCAGACTTCTAACAGCTCTCCTGGGGCTACTGGGATCTCTGACAGAAGGAGCTTTTGGGTGTGGGGAGCCGTTTTGGCTTTTGTTTTCTCATTTTAACCCACATGGTTTGAATTGGGAAAAGAAGGTTTCCGTGATGAGAAAAATACAACCTGAAGGGCAATTAATTTCAGTGAGCACCGGTGAGGTCAATGCTCAATGTAGCCCCAAGAGACCAGAGTCCAAAATTGTTAGCCTGTTTTCTTTCACACAGATGGCCTGTTGGTTGGCCATTAGCCCAAAGATACCCGTGTTGCTGGCTATAGCTTTAATTTTCATTAACAATTCATCTAAAGATGATCAAATTTCTTGAAGAAGTTGGCATAGAAGGATTTTGGTAATGAGAAGGATTTCATAGTCACTGAGCAATGGTGTTTCAGAAGCAAATTATTCATAACATTTAGAAACTAATCTTTGTAGAAACACAAACATACAGGATTAGATTGGGATAAAAATAGTGCTCATAAGAGCAAAGAGAGTACATGGGCCAAAATGAAAATAGCCATTGAATGTACAACATCTAAAATGAGATCAGAGACCCTACACTTATCCAGATGATAATTTCTCCACAATATGAATTATGACATCAGATTAGAGAGTATACACTTTTCTCATCATCAACCTTCATGCCTGAGGAAATCATTATACTCCTCCTTTTCCTACCCACCACAGGAAAAGGCAGATGCAACTAGTCTTGACTAATTTCTGTCCCAGGTTTTATCACATCTATGATGATCTTAAGAACCAATTAATGTTTCCAGTTTGCAGGTGTGAAAAAGCCCAGGTTCTGTCTGCAAACAGACCTCGGTTCAAATACTGGCTCAGCCACATGTGTGGCTGAGACAAGTTACTTAGTCTTTTTGAGGCTCAGTTTCAACAGCTGTAAAATGGCAAAATACTTCCTTCCCAGGTGTTTTGAGAGGAATAAATGAAGCTTAAAAATATAAAACCATTTGGTACTACGCCTAGTTCATTGAAGTTTCTCATTAAATGTTAATAAATTTACTTTCTTTCATCTTTCCATTCAGTCTCAATTTAAATTCCAAGAGCTTCTACTAAAAAGCTATTTTCTATTCCTATGAGATGACTTTAAGTTTGTTATCATAAAAAAAAAAAAAAAAAAAAACGAAAAACAGTGGGCCGGGCATGGTGGCTCACGCCTGTAATCCCAGCACTTTGGGAGGCTAAGGCAGGTGGATCACCTGAGGTCAGGAGTTTGAGACCAGCCTGGCCAACATGGCAAAACCCTATCTCTACTAAAAATACAAAAAATTAGCTGTGCGTGTTGGCGCGCACCTGTAGCCCCAGCTACTCTGGAGGCTGAGGCAGGAGAATTGTTTGAACCTAGGAGGCGGAGGTTGCAGTGAGTCGAGATTGTGCCACTACACTCCAGCCTGGGTGACAGAGGAAGACTCTTGTCTTAAAAAGAAAGAAAGAAAGAAAAATGAAGTTCCACCAGGCTAAGTTACTTGCTCTGCTGTGAGTAGTAGAGGTAATATCCAAATCCTAAGCTCTGGACCTCCAATTTTTCCTTTGTTTTATAGTTCAAAAGTAGATCAAGAGTAATATAGGACATCACAAACACCATCAGGGTATACCTAGACCTTATAGAAGTATGTGAAATGAAACTTTGACAGATAAGAATAGTTTGGTGACACTGAGAAGTGCGGTCAGTTCTTGGTGTGCTTCTGAAATAATAACTAATGGGTGCTCCATTAATTCACTTCAGGAAAATGAAAGGGGCCTCCTCATGAGTCAAGCTCATTCCATTTAATTAGATTTTTCCAGACATATTTACAATAAAACCATAAAGAAAACCAAACCAAACCAAACAAGCAAACAAACAAGGCTCTTAGCTGATTCTTCATTTTCTATTTCCTGCTGTTTGCACTCAATACATGAAAAACACTATAGACAACATTAAAAGTCTTTGAGAATAATTACCAAAGATACCAATAGATAACAAAATGGTTTTTCTGAAAGAGGTGGAAAATAACTTACATACTACTACTATTTACTGGTATCACATGTCCAGAGGTCAACATCACAAACACGAAGCAAAAGCCTTGTATGCATATCCTTTGGCCCAGAAAACCATTTTTTTTTGTTTTTTTTTTAAATGGAATCTCACTCTGTCGCCCAGGCTAGAGTGCAGTGGCACGATCTCAGCTCACTGCAATCTCCGCCTCCCCGGTTCAAGCGATTCTCCTGCCTCAGCCTCCTGAGTAGCTGGAATTACAGGTGCGTGCCACCGCACCCGGCTAATTTTTGTATTTTTTAGTAGAGATGGGGTTTCACCATATTGGTCAGGATGGTCTTGAACTCCTGACCTCATGATCTGCCCCCCCCTTGGCCTCCCAAAGTGCTGGGATTATAGCCGTAAACCACCGAGCCCCACCAGAAAATCCATTTCTATGATATACACCAAGCCAAAATCAAATATGTGCCCCCAAATATGTGTATAAGGACATTATAGAAGCATAGTTGATAATAATCAAAGCCTAGAAACAATCAAAATAGTCAACAAAAGTGGAGTATTTATTAAAAATCATGGTATACAATGAAGTTCCAGACAAGTATTTAAATACTGTGGTGAAATCAAATTGACACAAAAGATGTAAAATATTTATGGCTTACTGTTGACTGGGAAAAAAAATAATTTAAACAGAATGAAATTTATACGCACTCAAATACATACCACAGATCTATGACAAATATATATCAAAGTGTTAAAAGTGACTATTTCTGAGTTGTTGGAAAACATAATTTTTATTTTCTTTTTTATACTTTTCTATAATTTTAACATTTTTAGAAATAATGAACATATATGTAAAAATGAAGAAGACTGAGGGGATGTCCTTGAGACAGTTGACCCAGGGCAATAGGATGTATACTTTAAAACATCCACTGGCAAATAAGAAACAGAATCCAGGCTACCATATGACCCAGCAATCCCACTGCTGGTTATATACACCAAAGAAAGGAAATAAGTACATCAAAAATATATTTACACTCCCATATTTGCTGCTCCACTGTTTACAATAGCTAAGCTATGGAAGCAACCTAAGTGTCCATCAATAGATGAATGGATAAAGAAAATGTGGAACATCTACACCGCAGAGTACTATTCAGCCATAAAAAAGAATGACATCCTGTCATTTGCAACAACATGGATAGAACTGGAGGTCATTATGTTAAGTGAAATAAGCCAGACACAGAAAGACAAACATCACATGTTCTCACTTATTTGTGGGATCTAAAAATCAAAACAACTGAACTCAGGAAGATAGAGAGTAGAAGGATGGTTACCAGAGACTGAGAAGTGTTGTGGGATGGTAGGGGAGGTGATGAGGATGGTTAATGGTGACAAAAAAAAGCTAGTTAGAAATAATGAATAACCCCTACTATTTGATAACACAATGGGGTGACTATAGGCAATAATGACTTCATTGTACATTTTAAAATAATGTAATTGGATTGTTCCTAACACAAAGGATAAATGCTCGAAGGGATGGATACCCCATTCTCCATGATGTGCTTATTTCACATTGCATGTCTGTATCAAAACATCTCATGTACCCCATAAATATATATATACCTACTATGTACCTACAAACATTTTAAATTCATAAATTAGTAAAATAGGATAATTTTAAAAAGAAACAGAATACAGATACACACAGTGTGGCTTCCAGGAAGTGACCAAGAAAATGGGGTGCCAGCCACCTACAGTACAGCCTGGACATTCTGTCTTTTGCTGGTCTGTGGGCACTGAGCCACCAGAGCCATCCCATCTGACTTCTTAAGGACATTAATGAACTTTTTTGTGAACCCGCTGTACATAACAGTGGCTAGCAGAAAAGGAAGGGTCAGGCCAGGTGCGGTGGCTCACGCCTGTAATCCCAACACTTTGGGAGGTCGAGGTGGGTTGCTCACGAGGTCAGGAGTTCGAGACCAGCCTGACCAACAAGGTGAAACCCCATCTCTACTAAAAATACAAAAAGTAGTCAGGTATGGTGGTATGTGCCTGTAGTCCCAGCTACTCAGGAGGCTCAGGCAGGAGAATTGCTTGAACCTGGCAGGCGGAGGTTTCAGTGAGCTGAGATCATACCACTGCACTCCAGCCTGGGGGACGGAGTGAGACTCTGTCTCGGAAAAAAAAAAAAAAAAAAAAAAAGGAAGGGTTACCAACAATTAAGTTTTGGTCTTCAGCCAGGACACCACAGTTAAAGTGACAACACCCACTCTGGTCTGGCTGTGGAAAATACCTGACCCTCTCCAAACCCCATTTACTCTAAACCCTCTCAGCTATTGTAGCATTTTTCTTTTTTCTTTTTTTTT